>NC_064263.1:8484848-8787878 GCF_003254725.2 Canis lupus dingo | reverse complement strand
TTGGTTACAACTTATGTTTGAAGTAGTGACCACTGTCTTTGCTATTGTATTGTAGAAAGTATACCATACATAAAATAATAAGAAAATCTAATTTTAAATACTGGCTAATTATCTGAACACCACAGTTGCCTCATGTATAAAGGAAGAGAAATAAAAGCCATTTCATAGGTTGATTGAGAGAGTTAAAGTCAATTACATAATTCATGCAAGGGTGCCTAACATGGTGCCAGGCAAATAAATACTAATAAAACCCAACAAATGTTAAAAAGAAAAAGAAAAAGAACACAAAATAACTATTCTAGGTCAATGAAATTTCTTCTGGTACATCTTCATCTGACCAAGCCTCAAATGTAGAGTTCTGAACTGTCAGGGGACTCATCAAGAAGGAGAATGGCCCTCTGCATCCCACACTGTGGGAAATCCCAAAGACCATATTCCCCTACCAGCAGCCTGATTTCATCTTGAAGACTGGGCCACTCTGAAGAATTTTTAAAGTGTATTATAAAATGCCACATTGCTTGTCTCTCAAGGCCTGATATTACTTGGGATATTACTAATTGAACTTATGAATACACTTATGCTCATAGGGTGGGGAAAAGTATCATTTGGGAGGCATATTAAGATATTATGTATTTATATAAATCTGTTTTTCATACTAGAGTTGTAAAACTGTCAATGGAGTTACTTTTTAAGATGGCCTAAATTCTTGCTTATTTTTGTATCAATGGATAAACAGGAGTCCTAGAAGAAAGCTCATTTTAAAATGGATTACCCTCAGAGTGACAGAGCACTTACCTTCTTTAAATGGTGGTACTCAGTCTGGCATCTTCACTGAGAATCTCTATGCAGCAAATGATATGGTATGGAAAACTGAAGCATAATGTAGTAGTGTATTTTTACTCCCTATTTACTAAATTTGCACTTCAGTGCTTGCAGAATGAGTGTGAAATATGAAAGTTGAGTAACAATTAGAGGGTAAGAGACACGCTTGTGTGATTCTGATACCCAGCACAGAATTTTGATAGTAAGGGCAAATTAGCTGTGACAGTTTGGGCATCTGACTCACTTTGGGCCTATAGAGAGAGCACTTGAAATGCCAGGAGCTATAGTTTCAAAAGACTTGGAGAGATCAGACCTGACGCTGAAACGTAAGAACCTATCAAGTCCACAGGTTTCCACTAGTAGAATCCTACATAACACCTTTAAAGAATTTTGTAGGCATTATCTAGGCATACCAAAGTAAATGCAGACTTCTATCTAATGTGGTATATAATCTCTAGCATGCTAAAAGTCACTTAGTAATCAATCTTGGCCATGCTACAGATGATGATCTATCCAATCTTTCATTCATTCAATTCATAAACATTTCCTGGAAATCTACTAAAATTCAGGCAAAACAGTAGCCCTAGAGATTCAAAGATAAGTAAGACATGTACTTGACTTCAAGGAACTCATGGTGTAGTGTACTAGGTACTACAGAAAATAATAATCATTACAGAATAATTGTGTTATATAGAGCAGAGGAGGGTTAAAAATTGATCTGCTTTAAGTAAATCAAATGCTCCAAATACTCTTGGTAGAGATATAAAAATAATTATGAATGCAAATCTATGATAAATGTGTGGTTAGTATAATTTTGACTCCTTTAATCAGAAAATCAAGGTCATTTCCCACCCACATTGGCCAACAGAAAAGAAACAGCTGATTGAGGTGAATTAAGTATTTAGTGGCTGTTACAGTTTCAACAGTCAGTCTAAATTAGTCAAGGAAAGACTTGATTTATTCTTTGCAAAACAGGGTTTGGTGCTGAGGATCTACTATTCAGCTATACAGAATTGCTTCAACTGGAACTCTTTTGACCTCTACAACCCATGGTTGAGTCCTCTATACACATGGTCACTACTGAGGGAGGGTGCTGCTGATTTTCAAAACCTGAGATGAAAGAAGATGAAGAATACTTATCTTGGACAAACAGAGTTGTTTTAAAAAAAAAAAAAAGCCAGTATGATATAATGAATGTCACTGCATATTACCCAGACTACTAACCTTTTGCCTTTCTTTGAAATAATAAAAATGTCTCTGACCATCAGCCAAAAATTCATAGTCTGGTGAAATCTTAAATTATACTCTGAAAAGCAGCAGATTTTCCTTTAGATTAGCAAGAAAAAAATCATATATTTTCTGATTTATTTTTGCTAAATTTTCTTGGCATAATTTAGATTCCAAAAATTCCTTTGAAGGTCTTTAAGAGTCTCCTAAAGCTCTTTTTTCCACTTTGAATCAGAATACATCTTTTCCCAAGATGGGAGGAAATTCCTACTTCAAAAAGAAGGTTTGAAGATTCAAATTTGGCCTTCCTTCTCAAGGAAAGTACTGGTAAAGGGATGTATACATGAGATACATTAACAACATACAACTCCTGAGTAATCTAGAGATTTGAAATTGCAAAAAATGATTTTATTAACTCTGTTATATCATGCTTTCACAATCTCTCAGGGTGATGCTTAGAGTTACTAATTGCTCATTTGATGTATCTATAGATGTGTAGTTAGTGATCCATAGACAAAAAAGGGACTGCAACACAAAATATCCCTTGCATGCAGGAACTACAGTGTAATTGGAAAGCTGAAGTATATAAATATGATATGTAAAAAATTAAAGACATTAGTGGCATATAGCCTCTTAACAGGAAGCTATCTTACAGATTATATAGACCCCTCATTTTAAAAATAAGAAAACATAAACCAAGGGAGGGAAAAGTCAATATTTTGCCTAGGGCTACACATTTAGCTCAGAGCAGAGCTAAAACTAGAATAAGGTCTTCTGACTCCTTATTCTACATTTGAACTTAGTTCTACCTTACACAGCATCTTCTACTTAAAATAGTTTAGGATGATATATTTCAAAATAACCTCTAAATTAATATGCAATGCTAAAACCAAGCACTAGCAATAAAGAAATTCAAAGAGAAGATCATTAAATGATGGGGATAATGAAGCAAGATTATATAAAGAGATTGTCTTTGTGGTTACTCTTAAGGGACCTATAAGGTGCACGCTAGTTAAAGAGAGGGAGGAGAGTATATTAGATAGAAACAATTCAATGCCATTCAACAGATATTTTACTGAGTGCTTCTTATTTTTTTTTTGAGTGCTTCTTATATGGCAGGTAATATGCTGTTAGCTGGAAATACATTAATTAAGACAAGATCTTTACCTAGCAAGTAAAATAATCTAGCAAGTAAAAATGCAACAGATCAAAATTCTGTTGAGGACAAGTGGGATGCAAGACTACTCAGGCTACTCTGGAACCACAAAGCAGGAATAAATAAACCAAATAGAGAAGATGTCCTAGAAATAGAAATATTTGAACTAAGTTGAGGGACAAGTGATCTTCAGCTGAACAAAGATGGTAAGAAGGGAATTCCTGGCAGAGGGGATACAAAATATGAAGGTACAGAGGCATGAAAAAGCCACATATCATTGGGAACCTCTGTGCCTGGAGCCAAGTGTCTATGTGGGGAGACAGCAAGGAGTGAGGTTGGAGACTTTGAATGTGGTGATTCATAAGGGTGGCAAGGTTGAGCTCCAGGAACAAATGGTTAATTGTTTGCAAATCTTTACCTATAAAATTTTATTTTCCCTCATATTCTTAGATGATTTCAAGACCTAAAAAGACTTATACCCAGTGGGGAGAAGGTTAGGTAGGAGCAAGAACATGAGATGTGTGTACTACCATGCTACATTTGAACTTAGTTCTGAAAAGTATGAGTCATTGAAGTATCTGAAGCAGGGAAATGGCATAATCAGATTTGTGTTTTAGAAACTTCTTTGGCAGAAGAGTAGAAGATATATTGTCAGGGTAACAGACTGGAATCAGTGGCTCTAATCAGTAAACTGTGACAATAATCCAACTTATCAGAGATTGGGATCCAAAGTAAGGCAGCAGCAATGCTACAGAGATTCAGGAGACAGATGGTACAGGACCAGAGGGATAAGTAAATGTGGAATATGAGGGAAAGGATGCAGAAGAAGGGAAAGAATGCATCTTGTCTAACTTCCAGTTAGAGAATGGTGTTGTCATCAACTAAAATGAGAAGAATTTATCAGCAGACAGATGGTGTTAATGCCCCGGAAGTATATGGGATCTTCCAAGGATTATTTCGAGTGAGAAGAGATCTGAGTGGGGTGTCTTTCTGGAACTTGCTTTAAGAGACAGAATGACGCTGTGAGGGGAGGTGAAAAAAAGAGTTGGGATGAAACCAGAAACAAAATACATGAAAACATATAGATAGGGAGGAGCAAACTGTGTTGTGGAAAGAAATATTGTGAGACTAGCTTAGTTGGAACAAAGTCCAGGCAAGAGATTTGTAACAGTGCCTCATAAAGTGAAGTCTAGTTCAGAAAAGGACTTGGAAGCCTGGGGGAGGAGTTTATGTTTGATACAGAAAGCATTGTGATGCTAGTGAGTCCATCAATTTTATTAGCAGCCATGATAATAATGTCTTTCTCTTGTGCTTTATACTATTTTGAAGTTCTTTCACATTCATTAATGTTCTCATTTGGTACTCATCATCTCTTTGAGAGAGATAGGGCAGGACTAATTATTCCTTCTTTACAGATAAGGAAACCAACTCCCAGAAAAGGCTGAGTGATTAGACCTCCCTTACATAGCAATTAAAGGCAGAGCTGAGACTAGAATCCTGATTTCTTATTCCCACATCAAGAACTCTCCAATTTATAATCCTGCCCAACCTCAGGCCTCCTGCTACTCTGCTCACTCTTCCATGGTGGTAGGAACTATGTGAAGCCATAACCCCACTTGGCGTCTTGAGAAAAATCTAACAGAACCTCCACCCTTAGTCTATGCTCCCTTCCAGCTGCTCTGGATCCCCTCCAGAAGGGTTGACTTAGCAGTCACTGCTGCTGGTTTTCACATCCTGCCTTATAAATGGCAAACAGCCGCTAACTAAACGTGTGGTGAGCAGATCTGTTTTAGAGATCACTTCAGGCCAACTCACAATTCTGCTTAGTCCAATTAACAAGGTGAAAACAAAGCTTAATTCTTCAACATAATCCTGCATGGGCCAGTTAGCACAGCTCTGCCCCATGGCCACACTCTCAAGCCAACCCCTATTTGCTCAACTGCACACCCTTGGTCAGAAAGGTTGATAGGTGAGGGACTGAGGGAAGGTTATTACACGCATGGAAATCCATTCCCACTACTATAAAAGAAAAGTGCATAACTTTTTTAAAGTGTCAGAACTTTTGGAAGGAATCCAAAACTCTCTGTCAAGTATTTGAATCTGGAGCTAAAAGCTCTGAACTGTGCCTTTTCTATGTTGAAACCACAATGAAGTAACTTAAAATCTGGACAAGGACTCTTCAATGTTCCGGTTTCTGCTGTGGTGATTCAGGGGCTAATAAATCTAGAGAACCAAATGGATTACATTCCTGAATCTTCAATTAAACCTTTTAATGGCTTAAAGCTATATGCACCAAGTCAAACTCAATTTCAAAAAATAACCAATAAAATACAACCAAAGTTTTATATGTAAAGTAAATGAAAAATACATAAAAATACTAGCTGGGAATGCAAGCAATCTTAATCTATATCTTGTCAAACTAGAATTGGCCAAATGGGGAAAAGGTAGAATCTGGAGAGTAGGCCCACTGCACAGGATGAATGTAGATCTGTTCTGACACCAAGGAAAAAACAAGGGGATGAAATTCAGAGTAACAGATAAGGCCTACAAGAATGTCCAGGGGAGGATCTTATAGGAAAGAGAGGCTCGTTCATGCAGGTACCTTAGAAGTCCATTGGAACAGGTTAGCTGATTTCATCTGTCTCAAAAGTGAGAGCGTCTGCTACCTGTAACCTTGGTCCCACTAGGTTCCTGAACCAAATTTAACTGGAAAAAAAACAGTATTTTAGCAGGATCAACACTCCAGCCAGGGGTGTCTGAAATTAATCTCGTAGTTATAGATTCACTGCTGTAAATCAGTTTGCCTGAAGGTAAATCCTGAGCACAAAATTGCTAACTAATGCTCATAGTATTCGCCAGTTACTGCTGGATTGGCCTAGTCTATATAACTGCCCTTTCTATTCAATTTCCTGTTTTTGATTCAGCTTTTGCACAGTAGGGTCATCTGAATCCTGTTTTTTTTTTTTTTCCTGAATCCTGTTCTTTATTTATTTTTTATTTTATTTTATTTTATTTTATTTTATTTTATTTTATTTTATTTTATTTTATTTTTATTTATGATAGTCACACACAAAGAGAGAGAGAGAGAGAGAGAGAGAGAGAGAGAGAGGCAGAGACACAGGCAGAGGGAGAAGCAGGCTCCATGCACCGGGAGCCCGACGTGGGATTCGTCCCGGGTCTCCAGGATCGCGCCCTGGGCCAAAGGCAGGCGCCAAACCGCTGAGCCACCCAAGGATCCCTGAATCCTGTTCTTAACCTACTTTTATAAATAAGGTTTTATAGGAACCCAGGCACATCCATTTGTTTAGGGGTTGTCTATGCTGCTTTTATCTCTGAGGAGAGTTAAGTAATTATGATAAAGACCACATAACCTGCAAAATCGAAAATATTTACTATCTGGCACTTGGCAATTTGCTAGCTCCTGCCATAGTGACTAAAACTGTCCTAAATTTGAGAACATAGACCAAATGCCTCAACATACCAGGGATTGTCTTATACATACTTGCCACCAGGAGCTGGCTCTATTTCCTATCCCTCCAGTCTCTCACTAGGTGACAGCACCGAATGGATAGATTTCTGGAGTCAGGTCCTAAATTTAATCCTTTTAGAAAGCAAGTCCAGCCCAAATCAAGCTGTAATATACCACAAGGCACAAACTGAACACTTCCGTATCCACATTCCACCCAAGAAAATTCCCCTGTGCTCCAGAAGGCTGACTTGTAAGGGCCACATCACTGAACTCCTCTTCCTTCATGTTAAGTTTAGCACACAAGGAACACCTATAGGAGGAGATCAAAGCTAGGGATGAAGATGAGATAGGATATATATTTTCCTGTCCTTAGTAGTCCTGGCAGTCAGCTATGTCCCTGAACCAAAGGTCCCAGACAGTTAAGCTCAACAGTCCTCTCTCCACAGAGCTCTCTGTCTCCTGGCTCTGCCAATCATTCCCTCCCTGCACCCCTTCAGCCTTGGAGATAGTAATGGCCTTCACTATTACTAGCTCTGTGAACTGCTTTACCCCTTGTCATTTCCCCACACTGCCCATATCTTTATTAGTAGTCTCTTTATCAAATTCTTCTCAAATTAAATTTTAGGTAATTTATCTTAAGATATTATTTTAGGGGCAGCCTCGGTGGTGCAGCGGTTTAGCACCGCCTTCAGCCCAGGGCGTGATCCTGGAGACCCGGGATCGAGTCCCACGTCAGGCTCTCTGCCTGGAGCCTGCTCTCCCTCTGCCTCTCCCTCTGTCTGTGTCTCTGCCTCTCTCTCTCTCTCTGCATCTCTATGAATAAATAAATAAAATCTTAAAAAAGGTATTATTTTAGGGTGCTAATTTAGGGTGCCATTTATTTCCTCTTAGGATCCTCACTGGTATAGTCATTGAGATCAGGATCCGATGAAATAGATCAAAAATATGGTATTTGGGTATTGGGTTACTTCTATAACTGTGGAGAACATCTACCACCTTCAGTTGGGGCAACTGGATTTGAAGGATACACAATACTGGGGCAAGAAAATTACTCATATTATCTTCATTGGTGGTGTGGGATGAAATGCAAATAGAGGGCAAGGTTTTGGGCTATCAACAGGCCTCTAACCTAGTTGCTATGCTAATCACAGAAATTAGAGTCACCTTACTTCTGCTTATGGCCCTAGACAGCTAAAGGATTAATTTGAGAAAAATTGAAAGCTATACAACTAAAATACAGTGAGGAAGATCATAAAGCTTATGGTATCACAGAAGGATTTCTTCTCCTGCTATATGTGGACACAGGGCAGCTATGACTGATAATCCAGGGCCTAATTGTAAGAGGTGCAAAATAGCATTCCAACTGAGAGCTGACTTCCACGAGACCTCTTATATACTGATTAGAGAAAAGTAGGACTCTAAGATGCTGAGAGGCTGAGAGCTCTGAAATATGTTTGAATCATTTTTATTTGCACAAGGGATCCCCCTGAGCATACACCATGAAGGAACCTTACCTCCCTGAAAAAAAACGGTTCAATCATGAAAGCTGGGACAGTGGCTCACCAACCAAAGCCAATTTTTCTGAAGGAACCTCCCCACAGCATCCATTATCACCTCCAGGTCTATATTTAAGAACTGAATCCCAATAGAGTCCACACTTAGAAATACATGCCCTTCTATGGGATAAGATAGCCCCTAATCAGAAAGACTTCTAGAACCACGCTACTCTGTGTCACAAACAACACCTGGAGTTTGTATTATGGTAGTAGATTCTAAGTTCATTAAATGACAGACAAACTAAAGTCATGAGTAGCCCCAATACCCTGAGAGATATCCATTCCCCAAACATTGGCTCAAAGGTATAGGATTAGTATTGATCAATTGCTAGGTGGTCTATAGTTAATGAGATCAAAATGCCAGTACTGTCCAGGGGCACCTGGGTAGCATTCCAACTGAGAGTTGACTTCCACCAGACCTCTTATATACTGATTAGGGAAAAGTAGGACTCTGAAAGGCTGAGAGCTCTGAAATATGTTTGAATCATTTTTATATGCACAAAGGATCCCCCCCAACACACACCATGAAGGCAATGAAGGCTCTGTATCATGCTTCTCCTTTACTCTTTCTGTCTCCTGTCTCATGGGTCCCTACATAGCATGATATGTCTCTTCCTCTTCGTAACTGTGAGTAATAAATCATCCTTCAAGGCAGTTTTCTCATGCCTGTCATCTCACGTGTGATTAAAACAAAATCCCAGGCCCATTTCAGAACAAAGACTGAAGCTTCAAGGAAAGGGGAGCAATGGGATGAATCAGTTCTGTGCCATCCATTCTGCAAACTATATCTCACTGGATGATCCAGAAGTCCTTTTTCTTATTATGAAAGATATTGTTTGTGTGTGGGGGTGGGAGGAGTGCTAGTTTTCTGGAAGAGCTCTATGTAGTTGCCTTCCATAGACGAGAAAATGGTGGAGCCTGTCACACTGGACAGTCCCTCACTTCAAAGGAAGTACTGGGATGCTAGAGCAGCAAACCAGACAGTGGCACTTAATTCTCAGAATGAAGATGAGTGCAATTATCACAAGATGAAAGAAAGCGGTGATCAGATGTTCTGACCCCAAGGGATCTGCAGCAATGGTTAATTGATCACAGGTTTCCTAGAAACAAAATAGATAAGCAGTCCACTGAGATATAGCTTGACACGTAGAGGTCTGGTGGATTAGAAACCTAATTTCACTCTTAGTAGTGAGGACTCAGAGCCTATGTAACAGTTTCCAGATCTAAGCCAGTTCATACACCTACGTACATCCAACTAAGGGAAGGCTGGAGGCTTTCCTCAAGAGATGATGCCAATTATAGGTGTGTTTTTGGATGTGAAATTTTCAATGAATAAATCAACACAGCCTTTTATATCTGATATGTAACTTTCAACTTCATGAATGCATTTTTCCGCATCCCCATCAGTTTTTAAAAACTATCGGAAACAATTTTCCTTCACATGCAAGAGTAACAGTATATGTTAACTACTGGCCTTAGGGCTATATCAACTTTCTTATTTCCTATCATTTAGGTTAAAGGGAACTATATTATCTTAATAAATAACACAATACCAAGCTGGTCAATCACATCAATAGCATTATGCTAACTGGACCTGTGAAAATGAATACATACTTTGTATAGTGCAACCTGACAATATATACCAAAAGCTAAAATACTATAGGTTTCTTGTGATCCAATAATCCTAAGGTTTTATATTCAAATTTACACAAATGCATTAACTGAGTACATGTAAGTAGATATACAACCATGAATGTTTATTGTATCATTGCTCTGTAAGTGTGAAAAATAGAAATAATCTAAATATGCTAAAATAGAAAATAATTTAAGTAAATGATGGCATATTCATATTCTGGAAAGCTACATAGGCATAATAAAAGAATAGTGTAAAAATAAACTTATGGACATGGAGACGATTTCTCAATATATCAAATGGAAAAGTATGTTATAAAATAGTTTCTGTATTATGATAGTACTTGATCATAAAATGCTTATTTTTTTTAAAGTCTACAAAGATATATACCAAAATGTTAACAGAGGTAATCTCCAAGTAGATTATGGGTGACTTTACTTCTTTCCTTCACATTTTGTGTTTTATCTGAATTTTTTATGATAACTATATTTTACATTAATAATAAAAAAAGTAAAATAAACTCCAATTTGGATAAACAAAAGAGCTACTACTATCCATAAATTGAGTGTTATGTGAGAAAGCCTTGCATCAAAGCTGAGCATGCTGACCCCCCAGAGAATTTTACCAAACTTTATATAATCTCCCTAGTAAATGATTTAGGTCAACATCTAGAGATGGACTGAAATGCAAGTAATGATTCAATGGATCCATCTAGGATGACTGGGATGACTATTGGCATACTTAGGCCAATGCACCAACAAAGTGAACAGAATCATGAATAAAAATAAGGAAGAAAATAGATGTGTCCCTCTGATTTAATGATTCCTGGTTCCCAAAGTAATGAAATGTAAAGTTATTTTAACATTTGTACATACCTTGCTAAGATTAATTTGATGTTACTCTGTGACAAAGCGCTGGACTAGACACCAGATATAAAAAGTTAGGACAGAACTAGTCTTTGCCTCCATATTGTAACCAAGTCTAGGACAGTCTGACAAAAGGAAATTTACATGTAGGAAAAGTGAGATAAATCTAAGAGGCATAAACAAACAACTATGTTGGGATGACTAGCTGGAGAACAATTCCAGAGAGTGGTAACATTTAGTGTGACATCTGAAAAGTAAGTAGGAGTAGCTAGCTGAAAGAAGAAGGGTGTAGAAGGTGATGTTGGGGAGGAAGTGGAGGTGAGTTTTCTAAGCAGAGGAAATTTGCAGTTATCAAGTCAAGGTCTTACTCTGCATTATGGATCTTTCTGTAAGTATTTATGCTAGAATATTTTTAGCCATGGGGAATTGCCTCTTCTCAAAGTAGTCAGTTCCATTTTGGACAGCTCTAGTTGTGTAAAAGTACTTCGTTAAATAGAGTCCCCACATTGCCTTTCTATAAACTCCATCTATTGGTCTATTTATGCATAGAATGAGTCAAATCACTCTTCCACATGATATTCTTCCAATGTTTGAAGACCATTATCAAAGCCTTTGCTGGCTATTCCTCTAACAGTTCTTTCCTCCTACTTTTTCATCATTTAATTTCAAATTCCTCAACATCTTAGTCATTCTCCTTTAGACATGCTCTAAGATGCCAAGGTCTTTTGTATATATTAAAAAATAATAATATCCCAATAAATATTTATTGATCATGTACTAAATGACAGGCAATTTCCTAGGCTCAAGTAAAAGCACAGGCAATTAAACAGACAGAGCCCCTTGACTTTGTGGAGCTTATATTCTAGTGAGGAAGAAAGAGAACAGAGAAACATTGGAATATGAAAACACATACATAATATTATATTGGAATATGAATAGATGTAGTATTAAATTAGAATATAAATAGATATACTGGAATATGAAAAAATATACATATACATATATGCATATTAGAGTATATTCTTAAAAGTAAAATTCTTGGGTTAAAGCCTTTAGAACACTTTGCCAAATTGCCTTCCAGAATTTTTTCCCAGTTTCATTTCTCACCAGCAATATACAGGAGTTTTAATTTCCCACTACTTCAGACTTCTACTTAATCACTTTAAAGTATTTCCAATGTGGTTGATGAATAATCATATCTCATTTTAATTTGCAACTTTTATTACTCATGAACCTAAGCATCTTTTTTTCCATTTTTTGTGAGCTGCTTATGTATATCTTGCCCATCATTCTAAAAAGTGTTTTTCTTGGGACACCTGTAAAGTGTTAAGCTCAGTGGTTGAGCATTTGCCTTCAGTTCAGGGCATGATCCCAGAGTCCTGGGATCAAGTCCCATATTGGGCTCCCTGAATGGAGTCTGCTTCTCCCTCTGCTGTGTCTCTGCCTCTGTGTGTGTGTGTGTCTCTCATGAATAAATAAATGAAATCTTATAAAAAAATAAAAAATAAATAAAAGTGTTTTTCTTTAGGTCGAATACTTGTAAATACATATAATTAAGATATATTAACCTTTTTTTCTCCTGTTACTATCTGTTAAAAATAGTTTACCATAATTCCATAAATTTCTTAATGGTATATTTTTGTCTGAGATGGTGCTTCTAAGCAAGGGTTGTTTAGTAGTCAAATATCCATCATTTTCTTCATGCTTTCTGGTTCTCTGCTGACAGAGTTCTCAGGAAATTTTTTCCCACAGTGTCAGATAAATCTTCAATTATAATAATTCCTAGTCCTCTCATGAATTTTAAACCCTAATAATTAATTAATTGTAATTTAATTAATAATGATATTCTGGTATCTATAATTTTTTGGTGAATGGAATAAACTAGGAATCTTCAGTTTTCTCTTAGAAAAATCTAGTATTTTAATAACATATCCTCATTTTATTTTTATATGCCATTGATCCTTCTACCTACCATTCCATCTGAACAGATCACATGTAAATCGAGAGAACTATCCATCCTGGCTCTCATTCCTCTCTAGATGTTCTGAGTAGCAGCTGCTTGTATTAGAGGAAGCATAGCTCTCTAATTCGCTTCCTTGCTATACATTTACACTCACCATTCCGGTTCCACATAGGCATATAAGTTTAGACTTCTCTCCTAGGACATTCTCCTAATTATCAAATCTTGTAACTCTATTAAATATCCATTTAGCATCTTTCCCCCAAATACCTGCATTTCCTAAATCTCTTACTGGTATAAGTAAAAATGCTGAAACCTCTGACAGTAGCAGCAGCAGCAAGCATCTGTAAACTGGGGAAGAGCACCTCAGGAGTCAGGTCATGCCACTTGGTCTCATAGAGAAGTGGATGTCCAAGAGGCTTCTGAACCAAAAAGAAGACTGCAGCCAAAATATCATGCAGGTGTCTAATTTGGTTCTACAGAATAAAGTGGAGGATAACACTAGATAACAATTGCAAGTTGGTATTTTTCTCCTCCTATTTGTTTATATATTTTCTCTATGTATGTACCTAGAGGCTGCTGCTGTGATGTATTCTTTATCAGCCCAGTCACAAAAGTGGCACGTTTGATGCAGGCAAACATTTCCAAGCTCTAGGGATACCAGAGAGACATTAAAGAAAGATAGATTGTGGCCTACACTATGATAGCAATCAGTTACGGGGATTAAGGAAATAAACAAGGAAGTAAATAGAAAACTACCCTCTGTCTTCAGGATCAGCAGCCTATGCATCTCACATGTTTGCTGAACTAAGATTCATGTGAACTTGGCAATGGTCTATACAAACCCTCTTTTGAGAATAAAATAAACGGAGGTTCCTGGATGGCTCAGTCAGTTAAGCATCAGACTCTTGGTTTCAGCTCAGGTCATAATCTCAGGATTTTGAGATTGAGTCCCATGTCGAACCCCATGTCCAGCAGGCTCTGTGCTTATTGGGGAGTCTTCTTGAGATTCTCTCCCTCTGCCCCTCTCCCTGCTTGTGCTCCATATCTCTAAAATAAACAAAATCTTTTTTTAAAAAAAAAGAATAAAATAAATGACACCCTTAGATTACAGATGCTTTAGAAATATCCTTCAAACAACTAATTCTCATAAAATAGAAGCAAAGGCAGTTAAGTTATACAGTAGATGAGTGGGAAGGGGGTTGTAGAATACTCCTTACTCAAAAATCCCTCTATAAACTTGCCAATTGGTCAGCAATTATAGTATTAAAATGCATTATCCAGAAATATCTGGTAAAGAATATAATGGTACTATTATTAGTCAACTTGGAGGATATTTTTGGATGAGATTAACATCTGAATCAGTAAACTTTGAGCAAACAGACTGCTATCCGTAATGTGGGTGGTCCCCAACCAATCAGTTAAAGGCCTGAATAGAACAAAAAGACCTGTCTCTGAACAAGAGGGAATTCACAAGCAGGCTGTCTTCAGATTTCATCTGCACCATTGGTTGTCCTGGGTCTTTACCTACAATCCTTCAGACTAGAACTGCACCACTGTCTCTGCTGGATTTCTAGGCTGCCAGCCAATACTGCGGATTTGGACTTTCCAGGCTCCATAATTTCATGAGCCAATTCCTTAGAACATATCTCTTTATAGAGATTTATAAATATATTTTATTTAATTATATATATATATATATATATATATATATATAATTATATATAAAGACAAACACACACATATACACTCATCCCTTTTGTTCTATTTGTCTGGAGAACCATGAGTAATATGGGCAATTTTTATTAAGAAAAGAAAAAATTCATCAAATTTCATTACCAAATTAGCTATTCAGATCTCTAGGTTCTGAGAAAATGGCACACAAGATAAATGAGTTTAATGGAGAAAACAAAACAAAACAAAAACCACAAACAAAAAAATAAATAAAACTGATTTGCATTGAGTGCAGATATCTAAGCATCTGAAAGGCATCAGGGAAATGATGGGCATGGTCAAAGAAAAGGAAGAGATGGACAGAAACAAGGACACCAAAGGTAAGCTATTTTATGTTATTTTTCTAGGAGTAAAGCCTAAACGTAGTAAATAAGCTGAAATGCCTCAGAGGCAAGCACTACTAGACTGTGCAAGGTCCAATGATAAGAGTTATATGAGTCACAGACCAGAAAATTCATAAATGTTTGATCTGTGTTAGAGTGAGACCACTGGACAAGAACACGATTGCTAAAGGAACAGGGGAGAGTGCTCAATCTTTAAGAAATCTTATTTTTAAAAAAATACAGAAGAAAAAGGTAGAAAAAAATCAATGTTAGGCTCTTTGGTGGTCTGAAATGCACTGAAATTATAGTAAAAGATGGTTCTGTCATTTACCAACTGTGTGACCATGAGCAAAGTGCTTCTCTCATCTATATATGATAACAGGAAAATAATTCCTATTAAGGTAAGTAAATACTATAAATTAATTTATCTAATGTTACAGACTTTCAATAAACATCAGATTCCTTCCTTTTGATCCTAGTATTAAAATAGATAGCCTGGTATTTTCTCTCTGAAAATTATTTGGACTAATTTTGAATGAATTCTCTCCCAGCCTAAGAATAAATTCATTTTGAGCCTTTCAGTAATCAAATGACTGGCATATTATGCCCTTCCTAGAGAAAGTAGTTGGTACACTCCCACAAATTCAAAGGTACCAACACAACTAGCTGGTAGAGATTAGTTTATAAATATAAATCACTATTATCCTTCCAGTCCCCTAGGTTTAAAAGCCCAAGAAGAGTTGGTAACTGCCCCTGCCTGTCACCCATATTTTGTTAGTTACTAAATCCTTACAGGTGTTATTTCCATGATGTTGCCCATATCTGTCCCTCTCCCCTTCACCTCATTCCCAAACTAGTTCAAGCCTTTATTAGCTTTTGTGCTGAATACACCTTGACACTTGGGCTCTCAAATATAGCATAGGTCAAGTAATGTCACTGTACTTCTCAGTCTCCTTCTCTGCAAAATGGAGATAATATTAGTACTATATTGTGGGGCTTTTGTGAGGATTAATTAAGCTTATATATATAAGCTCATATATGTTATATATATGTTCTTTTTTTTAAAAAAGATTTTATTTATTTATTCATGAGAGACGGTGAGAGAGAGAGGCAGAGACACAGGCAGAGGGAGAAGCAGGCTCCATGTAGGGAGTCCGACACCGGACTTGACCCCTGGTATCCAGGATCAGGCCCTGGGCCATAGGCGGCGCTAAACCGCTGAGCCACCCGGGCTGCCCTTAAAGAGTTCTTAAGATAGTGCCTCGCTAGAACTCATTTGGCTGTCATTTTTGTTGGTAGTATTACCATCATCATCATCATTATCATCATTATTGCTATTACAGAATAAACAGTACTCTGTAATAGTACTCCTAGTACTCAGTAGTAAAAATGACATAGCCTCTTTTTAAAAAACTTCCAGGATCCAGTCTCAGCCTATCTTCTCACTCTGGAAACCCAACCACCCAATATAGGAACAGCA
Source organism: Canis lupus dingo (assembly GCF_003254725.2). NCBI lineage: Eukaryota > Metazoa > Chordata > Mammalia > Carnivora > Canidae > Canis > Canis lupus. The sequence goes on along the minus strand of NC_064263.1, from coordinate 8,771,652 downwards.
TTTGATAAAGGTGTACAGAAGAGTTCCAGGTACCCTGGAGACTCACACAGAACAATGTCAGGTGTCAGGTAGATTGGGAAGGACACTATTAAGTGTCAAAGTTTCTACACTCAGGCAGAATCTGAATCCCACTTATCAGTCCAGTGAAATGGGGGTGATGGTACTATTCTGATCATGGATGGCTCTATTATTAGACAGAAGGGGCAGTGGGGGAGACTTCGGAGTATCTGAACTCTTCAACACCAGGACACTCTTACTTTTTTGTACAGGAAGATAATAAAGACAGGTACACATAAGTAGCTCTAGAGCCAAACTGCCTGGATGTGAATCTGATTTCTGTAGCTCATTATCAGTGTTGGCCTTGGACAAATATTTAACCTATGATTCAATTTTCTCATTTTTACAGAGTGGGTAACAATATAAATTAGCTTATAGAGTTTTGTGAGAAACAAATGGTACCTAAGAGTATAAAGTAGTACCTGGTCTATGGTCAGAGCTCAAAAATATTATGATTATCAGGAAGATGACAAATATCTAGAAGGGATACAGCTGGATCCAACAGTACATACATTGCTGCTAAATTGATCACTGTCTCATTCCCTTGTCAGTACTAAATAATATCAATCTTTTAATTGTTATAAATGTGATAGGAAAAATATTGTTTTAATCAAGTAAGTTGGGGCATTTTTGTATATTTATAGATGCTTCTTTTTATGTATGTGAATTTACTGTTCACGTTACTTATTTTTCATTTACAAAATCTCTCGCTGTCAGTTGTGCCCGTTTTCACTCCACAGAAGTGAATCAATGCTCATGCCCCTCTCCAGCACTTTCCCATAACTATAGCCTGAAGAAAATTAAAGGACACACAAACCTTCAAACTATTTTCATGCTGGTGGAACAAGAGAATTCCTCTGGCCCAGCCCAGCTAAGGCTTAGAGCCTGAACTCTAGCTCACAATGGAGTATGTGTTTACCAGATCTGTGTGTAAGAACCGAGCAAGGCAGCAAGGCAGTGGTTGGAACCAGCCAAGAATTCCAGGTCCTTGTCACATTTATCAGATATGCCAGTAACACCTACAAGTGCAAATAAGTACTGAAGAAAATAGATTGAGTTCATATATTTATTCAGCCAGTTATCTATTAATTTATTTACTAAGCAAGCTTTTACCAACTATATATTGCAATAACAGCCCAGTGCTGGGAATCATTCAGGAAATGAGGAAAGTATACAAATAAACCGCATGCTTTCAAAGGAAATTGTAATACCAACACAAACTGAAACAACCAAATACAGGTCTCAGTATGACTTCCCATGATGGTGACCAATATGAATCCCAACACTTGCATTTAACTAAACTTCAGGTCATGTGTGACAAACCTACTTTCATAGTATACTGCCAAGGCCCGTTCAAAGGATGTGAACTCTATGGAAGGAGTTATTTTGAGAAAAATAAAATAAAAACTAGCACAGACTTTTGGCACATGAGCAGGTGACCGTGAAGAGCCAGACTTGTAAAAGTTCTGTGACGCTTTCCTTTTCTCTCAATTCCCCACTAGATTATTACCTATCATTTGGCATTTCCTCCTTGGTATCTCAAATACATATTGAACTAACATGTCCAAAATTGGATCATTACCAGATCTGATGGCTGCCAGCTACTGTTTCTTACTACCTGGCTTGGCACCATCATCCTGCCAGTCATGATACAAACAAAACAGGAGTCATCTTTGATCCCACTCTTCCTAGGCCTCATATCATATAATTCACTTTTGGAATAATGTTTCTCCATTCCCACCACCATGTTTCAAGGCAACCTCCTCTTCTATCCCTGTTTCCTTTATTTTTTTTTATAACATTCTAATTTGTATATCTGCATCCATTGAGTCCTCCACAAGAGTCTGAATGATCTCTTCAAAAGGCAAATCTTTCATATCTATGCCTCCAAGTGTCCAAACCTTTCCACTGGAAGGATTAAGGTAAAATTTAGAATGGACTTCCAGACCCTGCACACCCGTTGCCCATGCCACCCCTTGAACCATACCCTGCATAACAGCCACCTAATCTGCTACACCAACCACAGAGGCCTTTTCTCAGCCCATCATGCTCCCTGGGCCACTCCTTCCACAGGCCCTCTGCACCCATCCTAATTCTCTCTGATGGGCCTTGTGGCTCTCTTGTTTATATTATCACAGTTGCCATTTTTTATTTGTATGTTTAATTGTAGTGTTGTCCATATCCCCAAGTAGACTGGAAGTTACATTAAGGCAGGGGTCTACTTTCCCCTCTGCACAGCTTTATTGACATGGTATTGACATGTAAAACTGTGTAACTTTAAGGTGTACAACTTGTTGATTTGATACACCTGTATGTTGCAAAACAATTATCACCATAGCATTAGTTAGCACCTTCATCATGTCACATAATTATTATTTCTTTTTTTAATATAATTATTATTTCTTTTTTGCAGTGACAAACTTTAAGATGTACTCTCTTAGCAACTTGCAAGTATATAACACAATAGTATGAACTGTAATCACTACACTGTAAATTACATCCCCAGAAAGGAACATATTTTTTTGTTCACTGTTGTATATTCAGTTCCTGACCCCTAGTAGGTAGTGAGAAAATAATACTAGAAAAACAGATAAATGAATAAATGAGCAACTTGTAAAAAGGAAATAATTCTAAAATGTGTTATACTCTTTCCTATTCTTTTAAGAATATGTTCATATAAATTGCAATGTATCTCTTTAATGCTTTCCTTAGAAAGTATATAGAATTTCTTGAACAATATTTGTCATTTTTAAACATTTATTCCATGCCAGTGCATAAGTAATATGTGGTTTTGTTAAAAAGGAAAAAATAAAGATGAGTATAAGAAATGTAAAAGCCAGTGGGTGGAGCAAGATGGTGGAAGAGTAGGGTCCCCAAGTCACCTGTCCCCACCAACTTACTTGGGGACAGTAACTTTCAAATCATCCTGAAAACCTACGAATTCGGCCTGAGATTTAAAGAGAGAACAGCTGGAACGCTACAGAGAGAAGAGTTCGGGCTTCTATCAAGGTAGGAAGATGGAAAAAAAATAAAGAAATAAAAAAGCACCCAATGGGGAGGGGCCCCGCGAGGAGCCGGGCTAAGGCCGGGGCGAGTGTCCCCAGGACAGGAGAGCCCCGTCCTGGAGAAGCAGGAGCTTCACCAATCTTTCCGGGCAGAAAGGGGCTCGCAAGGGAGTTAGAGCAGGACCCAAGGAGGGCGGGGATGCCCTCAGGCTCCCTGGGACACTAACAGACACCTGCGCCCTGGGGAGAGCGCGAGGAGCTCCCGGAAGGGCTGCAGCGCACACGGCGGGACCCGGAGCAGCTCGGAGGGGCTCGGGCGGGGGCTCCGCGGAGGGGGCTGTGCGGCTGGGAGCAGGATTCCAGCGGTGCAGGCCCGGGAGCACAGGGCGCTGGGAACACGGCCCAGGATCTGGCCTCCCCCCGGGACAGGCAGAAGCCAGGGGTGCCCAGGACAGCAAGGACGCTCCTGCCCCCCGGTGGCCCCAAGCTGAGCAATCAGCGGCCCGCCCCGGAGCCTCCAGGCCCTGCAGACGGAGAGCTCTTTAGTTACTGCAGGAGCTGACTCCAGGGCTCCAGAGCTGGCTGCCGCCACTGGGGTTGTTCCTCCCCGTGTCACACTGTGCCTGGGATGGAGCAGGGCCACCAGGGAACAGGGGCCTCACAGGATAAACAGCTCCCACTGAGCCGTGCACCCGGCAGGGGGCGGTGCAGCTCCCCCAGGTGCACACATCTGAGAATCACCACAGCAGGCCCCTCCCCCAGAAGACAGCTGGAAGGAAAGGGGAAGAGCAGGTTCTGGACCAAGCAGCACTGGAAAGCTCCAGGGGAAGTCGAGAGATTCACAGTATATAGAACCAAAGGATACCTCTCCTTGTCTTTTGTTTTGGTTTGGTTTGGTTTTTGGTTTTGGGGGTTTTTTTCTTTGTTTTTTTTCCTTTTTCTTTCTTTTTTCTTCCTTTTTCCAGTACAATTTGTTTTTAGCCACTCTGCACTGAGCAAAATGACTAGAAAGAAAAACTCACCACAAAAGAAAGAATCAGAAACAGTACTCTCTCCCACAGAGTTACAGAATTTGGATTACAATTCGATGTCAGAAAGCCAATTCATTAGCACAATTATAAAGCTACTGGTGGCTCTGGAAAAAAAAAAAAAGCATAAGGGATTCAAGAGACTTCATGACTGCAGAATTTAGATCTAATCAGGCTGAAATTAAAAATCAATTAAATAAGATGTAATCCAAACTGGAGGTCCTAACAATGAGGGTTGATGAGGTAGAAGAAAGAGTGAGTAATATAGAAGACAAGTTGATGGAAAGGAAGGAAGCTGAGGAAAAAAGAGAAAAACAATTAAAAGACCATGAAGAAAGGTTAAGGCTGTCAAATAAATGACAGCCTCAGAAGGAAAAAATCTATGCTTAATGGGGGTTCTAGAGGGTGCCGAAAGGGACAGAGGACCAGGAAGTGTATTTGAACAAATCATAGCCGAGAACTTCCCTAACTTGAGGAGGGAAACAGGCATTCAGATCCAGGAGATAGAGAGATTCCCCCCTAAAATCAATAAAAACCGTTCAACACCTGGACATTTAATAGTGACACTTGCAAATTCCAAAGATAAAGAGAAAATCCATAAAGCAGCAAGAGACAAGAGATCCCTAACTTATATGGGGAGAAATATTAGATTAACAGCAGACCTCTCCAAAGAGACCTGGCAGGCCAGAAAGGACTGGCAGGATATATTCAGGGTCCTAAATGAGAAGAACATGCAGCCAAGAATACTCTATCCAGCAAGGCTCTCATTCAGAATAGAAGGAGAGATAAAGAGCTTCCAAGATAGGCAGACACTGAAAGAATATGTGACCACCAAACCAGCTCTGCAAGAAATATTAAGGGGGACTCTGTAAAAGAAAGAGGAAATCCAAAGAAATAATCCACAAAGACAGGGACTGGGCACGTATTATGATGACACTAAATTCATATCTTACAAAAGTAACTCTGAATGTGAATGGGCTTAATAATCCCATCAAAAGGCGCAGGGTTACAGACTGGATAAAAAAGCAAGACCCATCTATTTGCTGTCTACAAGAGACTCATTTTTTGACCTAAGGACACCTACAGCCTGAAAATAAAAGGTTGGAGAACAATTTACCATTCAAATGGTCCTCAAAAAAAAGCAGGGTAGCCATCCTCAGATCAGATAAATTAAAGTTTATCCCAAAGACTATAGTAAGTGATGAAGAGGGACGCTATATCATACTTAAAGGATCTATCCAACAAGAGGGCCTAACATTCATGAATATTTATGCCCCTAATGTGGGAACTGCCAAGTATATCAATTAATAACCACAGTTAAGACATACTTAGATAACAATACACTTATACTAGGAGACTTCAACATGGCACTTTCTGCAAAAGACAGATCTTCTAAGCACAACATCTCCAAAGAAACAAGAGCTTTAAATGATACACTGGACCAGATGGATTTCACAGATATTTACAGAACTTTACATCCAAATGCAAATGAATACACATTCTTCTCAAGTGCACATGGAACTTTCTCCAGAATAGACCACATACTGAATCACAAATCAGGTCTTAACCCATAGCAGAAGATTGGGATTGTCCCCTGCATGGTTTCAGACCATAATGTTTTGAACCTAGAACTCAATCACAAGAATAAATTTGGAAGAAATTCAAACACATGGAGGTTAAAGACCGTCCTGCTAAAAAATGAAAGGATCAACCAGGAAATTAAAGACGAATTATAAAGATTCATGGAAACTAATGAGAATGAAGATGCAACCATTCAAAATCTTTGGGATACATCAAAAGCAGTCCTGAGAGGGAAATACATTGCAATACAAGCATCCTTTAAAAAACTGGAAAAAAACTCAAATACCCAAGCTAACCTTGCACCTAAAGGAACTGGAGAAAAAACAGCAAATAAAACCTACACCCAGCAGAAGAAGAGAGTCAATAAAGATTTGAGCAGAACTCAATGAAATAGAGACCAGAAGAACTATAGAACAGATCAACAAAACCAGGAGTTGGTTCTTTGAAAGAATTCATAAGATAGATAAACAATTGGCCAGCCATATTAAAAACAAAAGAGAAAAGACTCTAATTAATAAAATCATGAATGAAAAAGGAGATCACCACCAATACCAAGGAAATACAAATGATTTTAAAAACATATTATGAGCAACTATATGCCAATAAATTAGGCAATCTAGAAGAAATGGACACTTTTTCTGGAAAGCCACAAACTACCAAAACTGGAACAGGAATAAATAGAAAACCTGAACAGGATGATAACCAGGGAGGAAATTGAAGAAGTCATCAAAAACCTCCCAAGATACAAATATCCAGGGCCAGATGGCTTCCCAGGGGAATTCTATCAAACGTTTAAAGAAGAAACAGTACCTATTCTATGAAAGCTATTCCAAAAGTTAGAAAGGAATGGTATACTTCCAAACTCGTTCTATGAGGTCAGCATTACCTTAATTCCAAAACCAGACAAAGACCCCACCAAAAGAGAATTATAGACCAATATCCCTGATGAACACATATGCAAAAATTCTCAACAAGATACTAACCAGTAGGAATCAACAGTACATTAAGAAGATTATTCACCATGACCAAGTGAGATTTATCCCTGGGATGCAAGGCTGGTTCAACATTCGTAAAACAATCAATGTGATAGATCATATCAACAAGTGAAAAAACAAGAACCATATGATCTTCTCAATAGATCCAGAGAAAGCATTTGACAAAATACAGCATCCATTCTTGATCAAAATTCTTTAGAGTGTAGGGATAGAGGAAACAATCCTCAGCATCTTAAAAGCCATCTACAAAAAGCCCACAACAAACATCATTCTCAATGGGGAAACACTGGGAGCCTTTCCCCTAAGAACAGGAACACGACAGGGATGTCCACTCTCACCACTGCTATTCAACATAGTACTAGAAGTCCTAGCCTCAGCAATCAGGCAACAAAAAGAAATAAAAGGCATTCAAATTGGCAAAGAAGAAGTCAAACTCTCCCTCTTTGCAGATGACATGATACTCTACATAGTAAACCCAAAAGACTCCACCCCAAGATTGCTAGAACTCATATAGCAATTCGGCAGTGTGGCAGGATACAAAATCAATGCCCAGAAATCAGTGGCATTTCTATACACTAACAATGAGACTGAAGAAAGAGAAATTAAGGAATCAATCCTATTTACAATTGCACCCAAAAGCATAGGTGCACCTAGGAATAAACCTAACCAAAGAGGTAAAGGATCTATACCCTAAAAATGACAGAACCCTTCTGAAAGAAATTGAGGAAGACACAAAGAGATGGAAAAACATTCCATGCTCATGGATTGGAAGAATTAATATTGTGAAAATGTCAATGCTACCCAGGGCAATCTACACGTTCAGTGCAAACCCTATCAAAATGCCATGGAGTTTCTTCAGAGAGCTGGAACAAATCATCTTAAGATTTGTGTGGAATCAGAAAAGACCCCGAATAGCCAGGGGAATATTGAAAAAGAAAACCAGAGCTGGGGACATCACAATGCCAGATTTCAGGTTGTACTACAAAGATGTGATCATCAAGGCAGTGTGGTACTGGCACAAAAACAGACACATAGATCAATGGATAGAATAGAGAACCCAGAAATTGGCCCTCAACTCTATGATCAACTAATATTCGACAAAGCAGGAAAGACTCTCCACTGGAAAAAGGGCAGTTTCTTCAATAAATGGTGCTGGAAAATTGGACAGCCAGATGCAGAAGAATGAAACTAGGCCATTCTCTTACACCAGACACAAAGATAAATTCAAAATGGATAAAATATCTAAATGTGAGACAAAAATCCATCCAAATCCTAGAGGAGAACACAGGCAACACCCTTTTTGAACTTGGCCACAGCAACTTCTTGCAAGATACATCTATGAAGACAAGGGAAACAAAAGCAAAAATGAATTATTGGGACTTCATCAAGATTAAAAGTTTCTGCACAGCAAAAGAGACAGTCAACAAAACTAAAAGATAATCTACAGAATAGGAGAAGATATTTGCAAATGACCTATCAGATAAAGGGCTAGTATCCAAGATCGATAAATAACTTATTAAGCTCAACAGCAAAGAAACAAACAATCCAATCATGAAATGGGCAAAAGACATGAACAGAAATCTCACAGAGGAAGACATAGACATGGCCAACAATCACATGAGAAAATGCTCCGCATCACTTGCCATCAGGGAAATACAAATCAAAACCACGCTGAGATACCACCTTCCACCAGTGAGAATGGGGAAAATTAACAAGACGGGAAACAACAAATGTTGGAGAGGATGCGGAGAAAGGGGAACCCTCTTGCACTGTTGGTGGGAATGTGAACTCTTGCAGCCACTCTGGAAAACTGTGTGGAGGTTCCTCAAAGGGTTAAAAATAACTATTCTATGACCCAGTAATTGCACTGCTGGGGATTTACCCCAAAGATACAGATGCAGTGAAATGCTGGGACACCTGCACCCCAATGTTTATAGCAGCAATGTCCATAATAGCCAAACTGTGGGAGGAGTCTCGGTGTCCATCGAAAGATGAATGGATAAAGAAGCTGTGGTCTATGTATACAATGGAATATTCCTCAGCCATCAGAAACGACAAATACCCACCATTTGCTTCAGTGTGGATGGAACTGGAGGGTATTCTGCTGAGTGAAGTCAGTCAATCGGAGAAGGACAAACATTATATGGTCTCATTCATTTAGGGAATATAAAAAATAGTGAAAGGGAATAAAGGGGAAGGAGAGAAAATGAGTGGGAAATATCAGTGAGGGTGATAGAACATGAGAGACTCCTAACTCTGGGAAATGAACAAGGGGCAGTGGAAGGAGAGGTGGGTTGGGGATTGGGGTGACTAGGTGATGGGTACTGAGGGGGGCACTTGACCGGATGAGCACTGGGTTATATGCTATATGTTGGCAAATTGAACTCAAGTAAATAAAAAAAATTATTAAAAAAAAAGAAATGTAAAAGCCAACCACAATCTAGTATTGAAAGATTATTAGCCATGTTTTGACATACATTTTTCTTTTTCTGTGTGTTTTTAAACAAAAAAAATGAAGATATGCTAGTAATTTTTTAACCTGCTTGGTTTTTTTCACTTAATTTTTCAAAAATATCTTTCATATCAACAAATAGTTTCTACATCATATTTAGTGACTACGTTGTATTATTTTTCTTGGCTAGGTCATAATTTGCTTTTAGAATATCACAGCTTTTTTTCTTTTGCAACTAAAATTTCTCTACTAACAATATTTGAACTTAAAATCTATGTTATTACTTTGTTAGATTAACAATTGTTAAGTGGAGTACATGGTCCTGGGGGGTGAGACTGCTTCAACAAAAGACCATACAGACATTGAAACAGAGAAGATTATCATTCATAGATACTGAAAGAAGCACATGGCATGCCTCAGTGGCCATATTAAATGACTGAGGAAGGGTACAGGCAGAGAGAGAGGCAGGATCTGGGGTGCCTGACTTTATTAGAGTCCATGCTTGAATTAAGTGTCCAGGTTCCCAGGCTAAGGTCTGAATTGGTAAACACAAATCCAAAAGAGCAGGGTTTTGTTAAGCTCCAAGGGAGCTTACCTAAGTGTTACTCAAGGAGAGGCCCTGGGAGGTGGGAGAGGCTGATGATCAAAAGGGCTCTTGGGGCAGTCATATCAGGAGCTTACATTTGCCCATGACTCTGTGGGCTAGGGTATAAGCTAGTAATGTCAGTTTAAGCTCCCCCCAAAGCCACTTGACCAAACAAAATGGATGCTGAAACAGCAATAACATGTATCTTAGCTAAACTCTTTATGAACACACATAAAACATTAATGTTTTCCTTGGGATAAATTCTTATACTTAGAAATGCTGGGCCAAAAGAGGTACAAATTTTTAAAGCTTTTTATATGCACTGTCAAAGTATCCATTAAAAAGTTGTACCAATTTATGTCTCCACCCAAGACAGCTTACTTTCTTATCCCTTTGGCAACACCAGACATCACCTGGTTTTTAAATCTTTGCCAATTTGACAGATAAATAATATTGCTTTCATGTTTCATTTGCATTTCTCAATTACCTGTGGTTAAACATTTTTTCACTTGTTCATTGTCCATTTACAGTTCTATTGTGAATTAAATTGGTTCTATTCTTGATGATACAGGTTGGTAGTTAACAATAAAGATACTTTAGGGTGAAGTCTTTGCAAGTGAAGGGGATATGGAAGTTTCTATCTCTATATTCTCAGTTGTTTTACATTGACTTTTAGACTTGCTGTGTCTGGTCATTTTAATCTCTTTTAACCTTGTGTCAGCCGTCACTTCCTGCTACTAACTACATATCTCTGGCAGTTGCACTGTATTTACTTTCTTTATATCTTACTTTTAATCTTTCATGGACTAAAATAAGTAAATAAATAAACAAATTGGGAAAAAATAGAAAGATAATCAAACTTGTTAGAATTTTGCCAAACAACCTGACAAAAATTAACTCTGGGCACCTATCGGGTATTCAAAGAACTTCAGGTTCTGCTTCTGGGTGTTGACTGTTCTGCAAATAATGGATATTCCCAGGAAAATCCACTGGAATGACCAAGAAATTGGTGCACCTTTTTCTTTCTTGCCAATGGGAATGATCTGAGCTCTTCAGCACCACAAAACTCTGGGAAGTTTGAGTCAACAATTGTTGGGAAACAGGCCCAATTAGAGCCAAGAAGTCCTGGGAATCCCCTGACAGCTTGTCCACGAGAACCATCTGGCCAAACCAGGGAAAATCAAAATAACTCTCTCTGTCTTCATCACGAGTCTAGATTAGCAAAGAAGAAAAAATTTCCTTCTCAGGAGGACTTTCCACTAAATTTAGTCACTGCTTTTCAGACACCTTCACTGCATAAATAGGCTAAGACAGATTGTTCTGAGAGCTTCCAAAAAAGTCAGATAAACTGTAACAAATTTGAAAATGAGCCAAAATAATTAATAGAAACTGTTTCATTGCTGTCTTGTTTCTCTTCCTAATTAATATTTATGTGCATACATTCCAGAGCCATTGCTGTTTGTTTAAGAATACATTATTGCAATATTGTTGGCTACAGCTGTTTTTGCAGTAAGAAGTAGTTGAGCAGCCTAAAATTGACAGATTAATACCCTGGTAATTAAATTTCCTAAATGGGAGGAGCTATTTCTCTCTTTCTAAAAAATAAACAAAACAAGTACAGCAACAACAGTAGGTGAAGAAATACCAAAGATCCTAAAATGGCAAAAGGAGTTTAGGGAATCAGAAAGTATGATAAGTTTTACTCTTCAAAGAGCTGTCACAGGGTGAAGAATTACCAGACTATGAGGTCTTGTTTCTAGGGGAAGGTGGGGCAGGTATCCATAGGAAAACAAAGCCATTTGAAGGAGGTAGCGTTTCTGTTGGGGGTAAATGCTGGATGTCTTTACAATGACTTTGTTATGACAGCTCCACACTGATGAATCACATTTAGTGCAGCCTCTAATCAGGAAGTTTCATTCATACCAATGGGTCATGTGAGCTTGTCCCTGCAGTAGGCCAGTTTTAATGCAGTGGCAAAGAATCCAGAAGAGTCAGGAGTGCTCCATGGAGTGCAATACCCCTAATACAGCACAGTTAAACAGCACTTGATCCCCTACCACCACCCAACACCACCCCCAGCCACATATGTGGGCATTCCAGTTGTGGTTTACAGAGAAGGTCCTGGAGTGACCCCAAATCCTCTGAACAAATAACCTCTCTAGTTTTCTGCTGGCAGTCTAGATTTGGCTGCAATCTTGAGCCAAATCCTAGCATTTTCGTTATTTAGCTTTTATATAAAACTTACTACTTACTACCTTCCAAGGGCTTTGCAATCATTGATTAGTTATTAGCCAGCTTGTGATAGATGAGTATGCAGGTCCTAAATTATACTCTGTACCAAATAAAGCAATATGTATCTCTCTTTCCCTCCCTTCTCCCTTCCTGCCTTTCTCTCTATATCACCTTTTCCCTCTCCTCCAACTCCCAAACCTCCACCACCAGTCCATCCTAATCATTTAGGTCAGGGTCTTGCTCCTGTGAGAAGTTTTCCTCCTGCTAAAGTGGGAGCTCTGTGACCACTTCCCTTCAGCTGCTCCCTGATGCTACACAGAAAAGTCCTCTTTCATCACCAGGTCTGTCAGTCACACTAAATCGGTAAATCATTTCTCTTGTCAGAGGTTTCAGCTTGGCCTCCCCTGCCCTCCCAGACTGATAGTTGGGAACAAATAGTGCTCTAACTGCCTGTTTATTAATAAAACATTTGCCTCCTCTAACACAAGCGGTAAGTAATTTGAAGTGACATTGCTGTTATGTTCCCTGTTATTTTTCAGTGCCACCGAGAAATGCATATGTTTGTCTCTGTTTTGGGAAGCTCAAATTTACACCTTTGGTTTTTTGTTAAAGGCACTCGTCTTCCCTTTGTAGTTTGCCTGCCTTTCTCAGCTGCCTGTTTTGGTTTGTGTAATGTCTATAGGTACCTGTCACCCGGAGACTTGAGGCAAGCCAAAGAGAAACATTGGACATTTTGAAATCCTGCCAAAGGCACTGTGCCACCTTTCACTCTCTGTTCAAACAGGATTTCTTAGTCACATAAAGGTGCCAAATCCTAGTCAAGGTATTATTTTGTTATGTACCCTGAATGATCTTTGATCTAATCTTACTCTTTGTCTAAAATTTGGTTTAGTACCGATTACAGTTGCTCACAGCAATTCCGACAGAGCCCACTGGCTCCAACCCCAACTTCTGGGCTCAGCATGACTGGTCTTAGTACTGTGTAAGGTAACCCATATTTGCTCATCGATGTCCTCCTCCAGGCTTCCTCCCCTGACCTCCACCCAGCTGGGCCTAATACCACAATTCATTACATTTTACCAAATTGTCAGGCTTTAATTTTTTCCCCCTTTTGCTAGATAATGCCAAGACTTTAATTCAGGGAAGCATTCCTGCAGTATTCTCACTGACTCCAATTAACGTGCATCCATAAGGGTCTTACTTTCTGGCATCCTGACTAATTGCTTATACCCAGTTTCCACTTGAACCAGGCCAAAGAAACAAAACAAAGAATAAAAAGCAACAACAAAAAATCCTATCATAAGGAAAGCTTCATCAATGCTTTCTGTTTGAGATTTTTAGCATATTGAAGCTTCTGAATGCTCTTTTCCCAGGATTCCAGACAAAAGGAATCACCCTTAAAGCAGAGATCAGTTGCATCCACAATACTTCCAATAATAAATGCATTAGCAGTGCTGCCCACTAATTAGCCAGGACTATACAGCAAGAGCACATCTTGCTGCTTCAACTGCACACCAAGGAAGCATCTCTGCTCCCCTGAGAAAACTGATTAACCTTTATCTCCCAATTTAAGAATCCAGAATGATGCTACAAACAATTACCTCTTGAATCAATCATTATTAATCCATTTGTGTGCAGTGCAACACCTCCAAATTCTGGTATTTTAGTATATTTATTAATCTGGTAAAAGTTTTTATTGAGTGTTCACATTTTTAGGAATAGATTAGATGCTAGATCTAATACAAAAATTTATGCAGCTAAACTATTATGTGGCCTAACAGTAAGTTTATGGAAATAGAATAAAAAAGAGGGAGTGGTATGCAGAATAATGCCCAGCAAATGTTTATATCCTTATCCTAGGAACTTGCAAATATATTATCTTACATGGCAAAAGGGACTTTGCAGATCAGATTATGAACTTTGAGTTTGTCGTGGGCCCAATCTAACTTACATGGGTTATTAAAAACAGAACTTTTCTGAGATGCAGACAGAAAGTGATGTGCCCAGAAAGGATAAGAGAGATGCTGGGTTGCTAGCTTTGAAGATGGAAAAAGGGGGCCACAAGTCAAGGAATGCAGGTAGTCTCTAGAAACTGGAAAAGGCAAGGAAACCAATTCTCCCATAAACCCTCTAGAAAGTTAAGCTCTGTAGATAACTTAATTTTTAGTTCAACAGAGCCTGAATGTTTGGATTCCTGACCTAAGGCAGATAATTAATGGTGTTTTAAGCCACTAGGTTTGTGTAATTTGTTATGACAGGACTGGAAAGTAATATAGGAGTTTGTGTTAAAAGTATAGCTAGGCCACTTATTAGCTGTGTGATTAGAGCACATTACTTAATGTTCTTAGTGCCTCAGTTTCTTTTTAACCAGAAAACATTTAAGCTGGCAGTGATCTTAGAAGTTTGGAGGTTTAACCTCCATGAAAAAGGGGAGAGGTTCATAGTTGTTCAGAAGAAACTGCTGAGTCTCTGAAAGGTACAAAATGTTGGTAAATTTGGTGAGAGCTTTCTCTGTGGGTAATTTGAAGGTTAATAGCTTAAACTTCAAAAAGTCCATAACCTTTAGTGCCTATGAAAGTCATATTTTACTAAAGCTGTTCCAGATGGAATATATTACTTATTAGTAATAAGAAGTAGAACATTTAACAAGAGAAACATTAGCGATAATGCAGAAAACATTTCTGGTTAAGAGGATCAGACAAGATGACATCTAAGATAACTTCCAGAGCTAAAATTTTACATATATCTTCAGTCATTCGAGTTTCTACACCCAGAAGAGAGCCAATATAAATAAAAGGCTTAACCTAGTGAGGTATTTTCTTAAGGAACAATATGCAACTTTAAGTTGCCTTTGGAATTCTCTGCTGGTTTAATGTTAAACCCTAGAAGTAAAAGGTGGATAACATCCTGAGGTCTTAGCACATACAAAAGTTCTAACAAAAATATTCATTTCAAGCTCTTTTGGAAAGAGAGGAAAATAATCAATATTGGCCAAATGAAGCAGTACATATTTGCTGGAGAAATACTATCACATGGGCTGGAACATAAACTGTTTAAGGGAGAATGAACAAATTTTGCTTTTTATAAGTGATATTAATTATGCAGTTCAAAAGCTTCAAGCATGTACTTTCTCTTTAGATCAAACACCTTTGCAAACTGTCTTCTATGACCTTCACAAAAGAACTACTCTGGAATTTCCTTTCCCTATAGTTCCCATGATCCCTGTATAGAAATAAAAGTCTTATAATTCCATTTCTTCCATCTCTTCTTCCCACTCCAACTTTTTATGCAATTTCCTAATCTGGAAAATCATTTCTTTTTCCTAATGGCAAGGTATTACAAATCTCTTTATAACCTTACTTAAAATACATCACTTCCAAGATTAATATAAAAATGTCTGTAACTGAATTATTTGAGTTCTTAATTCTTTCTATAAATGTTAAAATGTTCATTCAAAATAGTCTATGAATTAATTATATTTTGTCAATGTATGATTTAAGTTCCAAAACTAAGAGCTTTCGCTGCTTTCCTTGCTTGTAATTAGACCCTTGAATATGTGTACAAGTTTGTCAAAGGGTTTTCCAGGACACCGTCTTTAGAAAAATTTCCCTGTGTTCTTTGACCCAGATCTTTTCCCCTTCTTGCTGGACACCATTGATTACCTTTATTGCCAACAACCACTGAGGTGTCACTGCTGCATGTACACAGTTGTCCTTGTTGTTTACCATACCTGTCACTACAGCTCAGGAGAGGTGACAAAGCTATTCCTTTATTATGTTATTCCAGCTATAGAACATGCCCTTCCCCTTACTCTCACAAAATACGCAAGATCATCCTGTAACTCTTATTGAAGATTAATGGATGGTCCAGGAATAAAGGAAGAGTAGCAAGTAAGGCACAGAATTATTTACAATGAGCTGCATGATTCCAGACAACCCCACTGTTCCTTAAAGGGCCACCTCCCTGCCCCACCATGGGTGCCTCCCTGTAGCAAAGTGCAGTTTCCCATCCCCATTGCCAGAAAGGCTCAGGTCATTCCTCTGACTCAGTATCAAGACCAAACTATCTCTCAGCCTCAGGGAAAGAAAAAAAAACACCTTTTTTCTCTTATTGCATCACAAAAGCTGGCTCCTAAATCCTCATTTCCCATGCAAAAATTCACTTCCTTTTAGAATGTTTAACAACAGATATAGTTTGGTCCTTTGGAATTCCAAAAAAGGCACACAATAATCTCAAATCTGTACATTTACCAAGATATTTATTATCATCCTTTAAGTTTATTATTTAAATTATTAACCTAATGAGAAGTATGTTGCCCTAATATCCATCCAGTTCTTTTCAGTCTCTCTGTGTTATTGATTCAAAAACATTGAATTTCTAATGTCATTCATATCACAAAGTGTCATCTTGATACATGAGTAAAGATCTAGGTATGACATGGATTATCCCAGGTTTGTGACCAAACTGGGTGTAGAAACCATGTTGGGCTTCACAATTTTGTCAATGAAAGCATTAGTATTCCTTTTAATAACACTAAAAAAAATGCCAAATGGTTTAAAATTATTCTATCCATACAATTTTGATCACATGTATGTTTTCATGCTAATATTCTTTGATGTAAAATTGAGATTCAGAAAATCTGTAGATTGTTAGGCCAAAACAAGTGGCCAATGTACAAGATAACTATTTTTGGTCATAAGACTGTTTATCTTCTAAAATTCAGTAGATTTTTGAAGTCGTTATTCAGCAGCTTATATCAGCAGCATATTCCATTTCCAAATGGAAAAATGTAAAAGGAGTAAATAATTTGATGACAACCAAACTTACATCTTTACATAGGCTATCACATTTAATCGTGACAGACTACTTGAAAGGTAAGCATTGTTATTCTCATATAATGAGTAAGAAAGATGAAACTCATAAAGCATATGTTGACCTGAGCAATGTCATGAGTAGTAACTAGAAAATTCAGAAGTTTTACTCAGTTCTTTTTGGCTGCAGAGCCCATGCTCTAACTTTAAAAATTGATTAACAAAAGCCTAGTAAGACATGAACTTTAAATGAGATCTATGGCAGAGGATAATGAAATTAAACTTTTTGCAAAGCTTTTTTCCTTTGAGAAACATCTATTATCAGGTTAGGCATAAATAACATATGCTCCCACGTGACTTGATTAATATGGGATAGTCTACTGGCTCCAGATGCCTAAAGGGTGGTGTGGGCTCTCTTCTCGAGATGAATTACAAAAAAAATCTTAATTGTTTTATAAATCAAATCTGGTGAATAAAGAATCCATTATTTCCAGATTTCCTAACAGTTAAGTGACTAGGATTTATAGCAAATTACAAATACTACACACTTACTAAGAGTTCCTACTTTGGCTCATAAATCCTGCAAGGTACCTACCTACAAGGTATATATGAATGATAAAGTATGACTTGAATGTTACAAGTGAGGAATGTGTCTTTCAGAGACTATTCAGCTTGCAAGTAATGAAGCCAAGAATCAAATCAGGTTTATCTGAATCCATGTTCAGTGCACTTTCCACTGTACCTTACAGAATCAGAAGGTTCAAGCACCATTTAAAATTTGATATGACTGAAAATAGGAAGTGTTTAAATGTATGTATGAGAGAAAAATTTAGTCATGAAGCTGAATGATCGGTGTGCAGTGCTGAGTCAGTGTAACATGAATAGATTTTTTTCCAAGAACATTTCAGGACAGAAAGTTTTGCTGGCTTGTTAGTTGGTGGACTGTTGAATCATTTATCTTTTAGAAACAGAGAAGGGGGGGACACCAGATTAAACAGTATGCTATGAAATCAGAGGCAAGAGTTCTATTAGTTTTTTTAAAAAAATGAATATTAGTAATTCATAACTTATGGTTTTCAATGCTTTCTTGCCAAGAGGTTTATGGGCAAAGATACAAAGTACTTTAATATGAAATAATAAATACTATGTTCAAAAAGAACAAAACTCTTTGTATATTTTCAAAAGAAACAAGCCAATAAAATGACAAATCGTTATCCTATGTATGACTTAAAAGTCCACTGCATAGACTTACTTGATTTAACATTAAAAATAAACAGATATTTTTCTTTTTTTTTCAGGCACTGCTCTTCTAGATCTGTTTTAGAGGCTTAACTAGATGTATCCATCAAATAACTTGTCAGAAGGAAATATATTTTACAGTTGATTTGAAAACTGATTTAGAAGCGTTAAAATTTCTTTAGTAATATGCTTGATCTAGTGGTTGGTGAAGATAGACTAGAGTATATAAAGCAAGGAGATATAAAGCAAATTCTATACCAGTGTGTTTCCAGTGATTTATATTAAAGGTAGATCAAAAGAAAAATAAACACATGTGACGAAAAATATAATTAAAGGGAAAGGGCAAGAGGGGGTGAGGAAAGGATTAGTTAGTTCATATAGGTTGGCAGTTAAGTTTTCCTGTGATAGGTGACAAAACATCTTGACCATTTCCTGGCTTGATCTCAAATGTACATGCAAAAATCTGTCACAGAATGAAGAAAACTGTGTAATGTGGATATAAAAGAGAAAAGATCTGAATTTGGAAATATAATTTATTTCAACTATGAACAACTTCATTTAGTTGGTTACAAATATTTCTGAGCGCTATGTGCCATAGACCCAGATCCTTGAACTTATAATTTTTTTCACTCAAGGCTAACATACAACAAAGTAGCACATGAAGTGAGTTAGTGTTTATGTGAATTCCTATCATCAACAGTAGTGCTTACTTGAAGGATTCCCCCTGCCAGCTATATTGGCTTAACTAGTATCAGACTTACCTCCCTGCTATGAACAAACAAAAACTGGACAAAATACAAAAGGCTGCTATTTTTAGGCACTGGATAATGAACAACACAGTACTTCAATTCTTGAGGGAAGGGAAACAAGAGGTAAGCCTCGTGATCTACACTGTTTTCCGTCTGGATAGATAAAATTTCCCAACCATAGCACAAAGAAGTAGAGCCCAAGCACAGCCCAGTTGGTTGCTCAGAACTGAGTAGGTAAAGTTCAAGAGCGCAGGGCCCCTGAATAACCTGGAAGCCACAGTACAAAGCACAGAGGAAGAAGCTGTGCAGTAAGAGGCAACAGAATTTAGAATGGTTGGGTAGAGGTAGAGGGCAGAGCATTGCTATAGATCCCCGGACAATGACATATTCAGGCTGCACATGTTCAACATAAGACTCTGTAAGCTTATCAAAGAGTGGCTGCTATAAGGTCAATAGTGCTATGGATATATTTCAGGAAAGTTTCAGTCAGAGCTGAAATACCAGAATGGCCACACCTCAGGAATAAGAACCACATTTTAGTGTAAAGCTACTCTAGACCTGCCCAAAAAAACACTAAAGAGAGCTTCAATAGGAAAAAGGAAACCTTCTAGTAATCAGTTTCCTGTCAGAACAAAACTCAATGTTTTTTTAAGGAAGACAGTAGGGGTGGGTTAACCCACCTGGCTGGCATGGTGGGTTAAACGCCTACCTTTGGCTTGGGTCATGATCCCAGAGTCCTGGGATCAAGTACCATGCTGGGCTCCCTGCTGCTCAGTGGGGAGTCTGCTTCTCCCTCTCCTTCTGCTGCTACCCCTGCTTGTGCTTTCTCTTCCTCTGTCAAATAAATAAAATTTTTAAAAAATAAATGAAAAATAAGGAAGGCAAAATATCCAAACTCTGCACAATTTATTATCCATGATGTCCAGCATACAATTTAAAAAAAAAAAAATCCATCCTTGCAAAGATGAAGGAAAATGTGATCTATAATCAAGGAAAATATCAACCAAAAGAAAGACTAAGAAATATCCCAGATGTTATAATTAATAGACAATGACTTTAAAGTAGCAATTAAATATGTTAAAGGATTAAAACAAAAAGATGGTCTTTATAAGAGACTGGATAGGGAAATCTCAGCCAAGAAATAGAAATTATTTTTTGAAAGCTGAATAGACATACTAATGCTAAAAATCATGATTTCTAAAATGTTTAAATTTTCACTGCTTGACATTAATAAATTATTGGAAGTAGCAGTAGGAAGAGTCAATAAACTTAACAACATATTCATAGAAATTAATCACTCTGACTGAAAAAGAGACAATATAGAAAAAAGAGCCTTACTGATCTGTAGGACATCAAGGAGTTGACATATATGTAATTAGAATTCCATAGTACAAAGAAAGAGAAAGGAGGCAGAAAAAAAATATTTAAAGGAGTTGTGGTCTAATTTTCCCCAAATTTGGTAAAAAAATATCAATGTAAAGATTCAACAAGTTTATCTAATTTCCAGTGATATTCACATCACAGTTATACCACTGAAAATCAAAGATAAAGAGAAAACTCTTAAAAGCCCTCCAGAGACAAATGGCACACTATATACAAGAGGGAAAAAAATAGTGATGATGGACTAGAAATAATGCATGTCAGAAGACAAAGGAGTGACACCTTTAAAGAACAAATTTGCAGAAGGGGAGAAGGAACAGAGGGAGGGATAGTCCACTCAGAATTATATGTCCAGTGAACATATCCCATGAAAGTAAGGATAAAACAAAGACATTTTCAGATGAATGAAAGTTGAAAGAATGTATTGCCAACATATCTGTACCATAAAAACTGCCAAAGGAATTTTTGGGGGGCTGAAAGAAAATGACAGAGGTTGGAAACTGATCTACATAAAGGAAAGAAGAACTTAGACAAGAGTAATTTGTGCTGAAATGAAAGATTAGCATTTTTCTTATTTTAATTTATTTAAAAGGCAAATGACTGAAACAAAAATAACATTGTACTACATGTCTTTTAATGTATGAAGAATTAAAGTATATGGAAACAATAGAATAAAGGATAGGGTAAGTGGAATTAAACTTTTATAAGATTTATACACTTATGAAATAAGATTTTTGAAGAGTGAAGTGTTCCTTTTTTTTTAAAGGATTTTATTTATTCATTCATGAGAGACACAGAGAGAGAGAGACAGAGACATAGGCAGAGGGAGAAGCAGACTCCCTGTGGGGAGCCTGATACAGGACTCGATCCCAAGATCCCGGGATCATACCCTGAGCCAAAGGCAGATGCTCAACCACTGAGCCATCCAGGTGCCCCAAAGAGTGGAGTGTTTCAATGTAAATTTCTAAGGGCACTGCAATAATTTAAGATTTTATATTGTAATGTTTAAACTAATTAAAAAGAAAGTAATTAAAAAGCTAGAAACAATCCAAATATCCTTTGATAGGTGAATGCATAAACAAACTATGATATATTCAAATAACTGAATGTTACAAATTTTTAAAAAATAAATTTCTGGTAAACAAAACATCCTGAGTAAACTTTATAAACATTATTCACCCAAAGAAGCCAAACACAAATTCTATAAAGTTTATAGTGCTAAAAATCAGACCTGTATTTTCTTGGGGCAGAGGAGAACTTATAAAAGAACACAGGTGAATATCTAGGCTATTGATAGGAGTGATGTTTTCACAGGTACATAAGTTTGTCAGAACTGTAACGCCTGTGTGGCTCCATAGTTGAGCATCTGCCTTTGGCTCAGGGCATGATCCTGGGGTCCTGAGATTGAGTCTTGTATTGGGCTCCCCACAGGGAGACTGCTTCTGCTTCTGCCTGTCTCTGCCTCTCTCATGAATAAAATCTTAAAAAAAAAAAAGTTTGTCAAAACTGATTATAAACTGTGTACCTAAAATCTCTGCACTTCATTATGTAAGTTGTATATCCATAAAGTTGATTTTAAAAACCATTTTGTAAATATGGAGGAAACTAAGAGAATCAAAAGGAAAAGGAAAAATTACTCATAATTCCATCACCCACAGGTAATAATTTAAGTTTTGATGTATAACATTTTTGTGCTCTTTTTTTACACAAATTTTTCACATTATAAATAGCATTCTGTGGCCTTCTTTTCATTTTAAACTTTAACAATGTAAAGTGTTTTGTATCAGTAAGTGTTCTGTTCCAGTAATTTATAAATGATTACATAGTATAAATGTAGCTGGATTAAAGGTTTGCACAAATGTACAAAAATCTTAAATATAGCCATGCGTATCAGAAGACTTCTAATCCAGCACTGCCACTTAAAAAAAAAAAAAAAGAGAGAGAGAGAGAGAGAGAGACTTCTTTTAGTTTCCATTATCCCTTTGCATTGTTGAGCTCTCATTCCCACTGAAGATTACACATTAAATGTGTGAAGTGTAAGTACTGCTATCTTCCTACCTAAAACATTCACTTCCAGGTAATTCCTTTGTCTCTCAGCGTTTCTCCCACCTTTCTTGGGTTTCTCCTTCCCAGGAAGGTGTCTCAATGCAATGATGACATTCTGGTAGCATTACATGAAAGGCATCTGGGCTTTTTGATGTCTTTCAGATGCCTGCAGTATTCATTCCCTAGAGCACAGCTTAGGCTGACTAGTCACTAGCTGCCCTTCACTGGTATCTGTCTGAGTATGGCTTATACCATCTCACCTTTTGGGAGTTGTATTATGACTCACTGCTAGTGACTGCAGAGCTTGCCCTTAGCTCTGCTCTTAATCACATCATTGTACCTTTCCAGTCCTAAATCCCAAATTCTTAAATACCATTGGTCTTACCGTAACTACACTCTACTTAAAAAGCTTGAGAATTCTCAGCTGTTTATTCTACTTCACGATAGAGTATTCATGACACTGTGAGAGTCTCTCAGCCCCACATGCCTCGGCACCTCCCATACTCATTTTATCATTCTGATGGCATGTTGGAAAAGGACTGTGATGAGCTGGAAATGCCTCTGAGAAATTTTCATCCTTCCCAGATTATGCCAAAGGCTTTAGGATACCAGCCCTGATATTCTTTGAATTCCCCCAATTTAAGGATGTTTCCCCCTCCACCATAAGGATTCAACTACAAAGGAAAAAGAAAAAAAAAAAAAAAGCCATAACATTTGCTTCTCTATTTTTGACCTAATCTTCTCTCTTTGGCTTTATTCTAGTCACCCACAATTCTCTTTAATAGGTGGCAAATTTCCCTTTAATAGGTGACAGAAATCTCCTTTATATCACATTATCCCCTCAGTTTTTCTTTGATTTCTGGATAGTCAACCTTATAGGCATTGGTTCTTCATATATAAAATTCTGCCTGAGTTGAAAATCTAGCTACTAATTTTAAAATAGAATTGTTTGAATCTTAAAGCAATGACTTCTTATGTCTCTGTTTTCTTCAAAGGGGCCATAAGCTCAACCTGAAGGCACAGTAGTCATGGAGGAAGGGCAGGGGCAGATAAGAGCCAAGAGAAAATGCCTTAGGTCATATGTCAAACAGCATCTAGCTTTAAGTATTCCATTTTCATGTATCAAAATGTGTTTAACCAATCTCCTATTGTTGAACATGTTAGTTTCTACCTATTTTTTAAATTACTATTGTGTTTAAGTTCAAAAAGGAAATTTTAAGAGGACTAGAAACCAGGGCTTATATAGAGAAGATATAAAGATTAGGAAGGAGAAAAAAACTGGTGCCACTGCTCATCTCCCTTTCTTTTCCAGATGACTCATTGTCCTTACTACTGGAGCTTTGATTTGCAGCACAATAAAGAATTCAGGGTAGCAGTGTGTTCATTCCAAATTCCATCAGAACCTCCTCTAATGAGCTCATCATGAGTGTTCCTGATGTATGCCCACTTTCTCATACAAGGCCTGAAATATCTTGGCAGCTTAAGTCAGCAGTTTCCTATCTAGGAAATAAATAAATAAATATGCTATCCATGATGACTTACTATTTTTAATAAACTAAATGTCAGGATGGAACCAATAGACATTTTTGAAAGCATTTCAATAATCTATAATTCTTTTATTGAAAATCTAATTTCTATTGACTCTTCCCCTAATCACCACACCTAATCCATCACCCAGTCCTACGAGCTCTGCTTTCAAACTCCTCAAATCTTGTCCAGTGCTCTTCATATGTATTTCTTCCCTGAACTTTGGCAAAGTCTGATGACGACTGTTATTCTTACCCACTATAGCCTTTCACATAGCAGCCAATCATCTTTTCAAACAAAGTAGATGACTCTCCTCTTCTGCTTAAACATGTCGTACTCTGAATAGAATCCAAACACTGTATAGTCTGTAAGACACTAACTAGGTGGTCTGGCTCCTGCCTATCTCACTTTATCTCCCTTTGTACATTCTATCCTTCCTTTGTAAATTCTATCCTGAAGCCAAATAGGATTTCTTAGTGCTTCTTGAAAAACCCAGGCTCCGCCCTGCCTCTGAGACTTTATACTTGCTTTCCCCTCTATGAACCTCTTTTCCACACTCTCAAACACAGTAGACAGACTCCTTCCTATCCACAGGTCTTAAATATCCCCTACTCAAGACAAGCCTTTCCTCACCAAAATCTAATTAAGGACTCCTCAAAAAGCTCTCTATCACTCTCACATTGAAGTATTCTTATTGGTTTTATTATTAATTTATTACTTTACATCTACTTCCAACAGAGATTTTTAAGGTCTCTGAAGAAAGAAACTTTGACTTAATCACTCCTGTATCTCTAATGCCAATCCACAACTCAAAGATATTTAATAAATATGTGTATAATGAATATATGAATCACTTTGTCATGAATCTCAAATCATCATGATTCTCACAGCCTGGGTACATATTAGAAACGTAATTCCTGTACCCCACTCACTTAGATCTACCAAATCTGAAATCCTAATGTGGCCCAGCCATTTGTATTGTAACATGCCCTCCAGTCACAATTTTTTTTTTAATTTTTTACAGATAAAGAAACTAAAAAAGTTGAGTAATTTGCCCAAGTTAATAAGCAAAAGATCTAGATGCTAACTCTGAAGTCTTAAACCTTAACCATTAACCCATTCTTCCCTAAGTTTCAGAAATTTAAATAACGTGAGAATGAAATTTTTGCCTTCAGGGTCAGTACAATGAGTCACAAATTGTAGAATTGTGTTAAAATGGCTCTTATTTATGTACAAGTTCTAAAAGAACACAGAGGCAAGACACTAGAACTCCACCTGGAGTGGTAGGCAGAGCTTCTATTCCAAATTCCATTTCAGGTGTGCCTTTCATAATAAGTGAAAATTAGCTGAATAGTAAAGGAAGGGCGTGGGTGAATCTGGCTACCAAGGAGTGTGGTTTGGGGTGAATGGGCAAAAGAAAGAGGATAAGTTTGAAAAACTACAGAGATGGGTGGCTTAGTTGGTTAAGCATCCAACTCTTGATTTTGGCTCAGGTCATGATCTCAGGGTCATGAGATGGAGCCTGCATTGGCCTCTGCACTCCTTGGGGTGAGGAGTCTACTTACCTCTTTCCCTGTGCCCTTTACCCCATGATCCCTCTCTCTCCCTCCCCTCTTTAAAAAATAGAAAGAAAGAAAGAAAGAAAGAAAGAAAGAAAGAAAGAAAGAAAGAGAAAGAAGAGAAAAAGAAAAGAAAACCTACAGAGATAGCCAGATCCTGTACAGTACAAACTTGTTTGAGCCAGCTCAGGCTGCCATACACATACATAATACATATACACATACATAATACCATAGACTTTGGTGACTTAAACAACACATTTTCATTTCTTCTCAGAAATGGAAGATAGAAACCTGAGATCAAAGTGTTGGCATTGTAGGTTTTATTTTGAAGGAGCTATGGTGTTTCTTCTTACAAGGCCCCATCCTTGTGCCTGTATTTAATTTTATTTATTTAATCTTAAAGATTTAACTATCTTAAAAATCTTATCTTCAAATACCTTCACATTGTGAGTTAGGGGGGGACAAAATTTGGTCCATAGTACCTAGATACAGAGTTTGTCTTTTACCCTAAAGGAAATAGGGGATTGTTGAAAGATTGTAATATAAGAGCAATGACCAACAGTCCTCTTCTTTCTCTTTCTTTCTTTCTTTCTTTCTTTCTTTCTTTCTTTCTTTCTTTCACGATTTTTACTTATTTATTCATGAGAGACACACACAGAGAGAGAGAGAGGCAGAGACACAGGCAGAGGGAGAAGCAGGCTCTATGCAGGGAGCCTAATGTGGAACTTGATCCCAGGTCCCTAGGATCAGGCTCTGGGCCAAAGGCAGCGCTAACCCGCTGAGCCACCCAGGCTGCCCTCTTATTTCTTTCCACCCAGGATATATAATTTACATATTTTGAAGAGGAGTTCAGTATAATTTCAAAGAAAAGGTAAGTCAGCAGTGCAGTCAAGGATAGTCTTACCCAACAGGAGGATGAAGCAAAATTCTCTACCTGTCAGCAGCATCTTCAGTCACTTGAATTCTGCTTTGACTCCTCTATAAATTTTTTATTGTATCCTGCTTCTAATTGGGATCTGTGTGTTATTTTGGCATTAAGCTTGAATTAAATATCATTTCACACACACACACACACACATACAAACCCTGACAATTGATGATAAAGGGAAAGTTACAATTATAGATTATTTGGCACATGCATGGTAAAGAAGACTACATAGTAGTTGAGTTTTCCAAATGGATTGAGTTCAAGATTTAGAGTTTTTGCTTTGCAGCCATGGAATGATATTTTGAAATGTACGTGCATAAAGAATTACATGTCCTTTGCAAAATGATTTGACGTATACTTAAGCTTGTATGTATAGCAAAACCTGGAAGTGCTTATCCCTAGTTCTTAATATTCAGTCTACACAAGAGGTATCTCATCAGCATATGTTGTATGCTCCCTAAATTAAAGATATACCATATTATCCATAAAATGGCTTGAAAAGAATCTGGAAAAACATTATACACACAAAGGTCTTTAGTATCAGGCATTTCTATAGATCACAGATCTCTTTGATGCCCTGTGATTATGGGTTTATGTAAATTGAGAAGAGGAATCCTATCATTGGATAGTATGAACATCTAATTTGTGGAGATTTGATTCAGTTGTAAAGCAAAAGCAATGAAAGACATTAATGAGCTCTGAAACTCAGGACTACATTGAAAACTAGAATACAACCATGGAACTACATAAAATTAAAACCAGTTTAACCTCCAGACACTGAAAAATGCATGGCTCATCAAGGGCCATTCTCTTCCAAAAGAAGTTCTTCAGGTTCATGCTGAGTTTCAATGAAGCATGCTCCTAAACTGAGTAGCATGAAGTTAAAATCAATTTGCAGGTGGACATTCTTGGGAATTTACTATGAAAAATTGCTAGTCTCTTTCACCGTTTTTCATGTCATCTACACAGCTTGGTACATTGAGCAAATAGACACTTGCTGAAAAAGATTGTGAGTCAAAATTATTCAAATAATTTTCACATAATTAAGTGGGGATATACTAACTGAAGAAAATTGCCTTTCCCCCCTAAAATTAAAATTAAAGTATCATTGGTTTAAAAGAAGATAATAATAATAATAATAATAATAATAATAATAATAATAAGCCTGCTGAGACAGGCTTGAAAAACTGACTATACCCAGGGTAGGAAATAAAGACAATGAAGTTCAAGAATAAGTAGGCCACCTTTACCTTCCTGTCAGGGTTCTTTTGCATCAGTCTTACAGCTTCATTTTTCTTTCTATCACCTTACCTTAACCTTTTTTGTCACCCTAACTTTCTAAGAATAAGAGCTAAAATATTGCTAACATGAAACTGAATGAGAACTTGCTATGTACCAACTCTATGTTAAGTTCATTTAGTCCTTAAAACAACCCAAGGAAGTTGGTGCTAATATTTGGTATTTAACTGAACATAAAATGCCGTAAATTAATGCATGTGTCTTTTTCTTGGACCCAGTTGTATTCTTCATCAGATATGCTCAGTCTCACCTGCCTCCCAAGCCTAGGCTGCTTGTCCTGCTTCCAGGTCCAGCGACATCTCCAGCAGTTGCCTGGTTATACAGATGTGACCACCTAAGCCTAGTGGGGCACACAGCCTAGAAAGTGAATCAGTTTTCCAATATGCAAACATCCAGCTTCAGCATGGCCTCTATCATGTTCACTATGGTGTGACCTCCATAGCTCCAGCACTCAGGTCCAATCCACCCAGACCCCTGTAAGCTCTCTTTTCCCCAGGGGAGACATCAGATAACAAACCTCAGGAATGGGGGGAATTAAACCAAACTTTGACCAGTGAAAAAACAAGAGAGAGGAAGGAAATTGTTCACCATTCCCCCATACATACCAAAATGTGAGATGCAGTGGTTCCATAAGGTTTTTCCAGTCACATCCTTTCTGACCTAGAACTGTCTGGGTGTTTCGTGAAATTATAGCCAGCATGGTAATGGATCCCCTATTTTTGCTTTTTACTTCTCTCCTTTCCTGACTCACTTTCTTTTCTCTCTCACTCTTTGGGACTGCAATCTACACCTCTCACCGCTTCCCTACCCAAAAGAAAATATATAATTTTGATTTCAGGCTCTGTTTTCTAAGATACTCCAGCTAATTGAACTGAACATGTTATTGATTGTAAGGTGCATTCTGAGTTCAGAGATGTTAACATAAACTAATGCTTATACAGTGACCGTCAGGCTGTGTTCTGAGCACTTTCTACGTAATCAATTGTTTTACTTCTCCCACTGAGGTAGGTACCATTATCCCACTTAACAGGTGAGGTAACTGATGCTTAGAGTTTATGTAACTTTCCTGAGATCACAAAGAAAATAATAGATGGAGCCAGGTAAGAACCCAGTTCTTTCTAAGGCCAAAGCATAGGCCTTTAGTCACTATACTACACTCTCCACATTTGCCCTTTTTTGTTACAAAGCTGCATTGGTTTATCTACGGGAGAAAGTGTCAATGTCTACTTACTGGGGGACTCTCTTGTTTTAAAGATCTATTCCAAAAAATGTATAATATTGAGTTTGTCTTTCTCTTAAAGTATCTTTAGCAAAAGCATTTCTATTTCATTACCTTCAAATCTTTCCCTTCTGAGGACTTTTAACAATCACCATGTGCTATCCATAGTATTATTTAAAAGAGAGAAGAGAATTTAAATTTATGGAGCGCTTACTAGGTATGAGGCACTGTATGAGCATATAGACACATCATAAAATTAATTGCAGGAAAAATCTTTTTTTTTGCAGACACTGCTATTCCATTTATAGATGAAGAAACTGAATATAACTTGAATATAACTGTAAATAACTTGCTACAATCAAAGTGTTTAATAAACACTAGCAATTTACACTGGTCAGCACATCACTTTACCATTCTTTTTTCTTCCAGAGTAAAAAAAAACAAAAAAACAAAAAAACAAAACAACAAAACAAAACAAAACAACAGGTTTTATACTTTTCTATATTCACTATAGTGTCTAGTACATCACCATCATAAACACTCAACAAATAGAGCGATAAATGAATGCAATGCAAGTATGCCATAAAATACAGCAATGAAGGATGGGGATCCCTGGATCCTCAGACAAATAAGCGGTTTAGCACCAGCCCTTGGCCCAGGCATAATCCTGGAGTCCCAAAATCGAGTCCCACATTGGGCTCCCTGCATGGAACCTGCTTCTCTCTCTGCCTCTCTCTTTCTTTGTGTCTCTCATGAACAAATAAATAAAATCTTAAAAAAAATACAGCAATGAAGGAGAAGAAAAGTTATTTTACTACAATAGTGATTTTCCTACCAACAGATTTTTGGGGGCTCTATTGCATTTAAATTATCTAAAACTAGATCTCTGTGGTCACTTTTCTTGAATAAATAGAAATCCTTAAAGACATATTCAGTATGTAATTGCTTCATTATCTTTCACCCTCCTATAGAAACTTTGTTCAGAATTCTACACTTAAATATAGCAATATTTTAGACTTTGGAGAACAATTTCTATATTTATTATTGTACATATATAAACTACAAAGGGCCAAATAAATAATTGTTTCTATGCAGTCCATTATCATAAACAATCTGTGGATGTCAGTGTACAGCTGACAAAGGAATTACCTGGATCTTTTTAGTCAAATCAAATTTGTGCTCTCAACTTTCTAAATCCAGTCACTAATTCTTTAAGACAAGCAAGAGCTCTAGGTCAACCATTTACACACCCTTTGGTATTGGCCACAAACACAAAATCCTAAATCTCCTCTATTGCCAACTGGCACTCAGACTTATGTGAAATGCTGGTGGGCTCATGTTGACTCTTCTACAGAAGTTGGTCTTTTCTTACCCAGAATAAGGTTATTTCTTCACATCTAATTAGTAGGGAAATGAAATTACTTACTTCAGAAAAGATGGATCTGCTTTCTTTTATTTCATTTTTGTTAACTGTGAAGTCATTTTTACCTCATTAAATGCTATATGTAAAAGCTGTGGAATGAGATGCCCCAGAAATAAAATCCCACACTCTGTCAGCCTTTCCCCCCAAAAAAACTAGCAATATTTCTAACACTACAGAAAAATCCAGGGTAGGTGGTCTCCATAAATTAAGGAAAAGGGAATAGTAGGATAAGAATAATTGTTTTTTAAAAAAAGATATGAGAGTTATATCTCAAATACTGTGGTTCTTGACTTACTCCCCATTGCCAACAACAGCATGAGCTTATTTTGCTTGCCCCTTACAAATCCATATCTAATTTATCATCCACTAGCAAGACTCCAAGGTCTTTTTTTGTTTTTTTTTTTTAACATCAGTACTTTCCAGGTTTTCCTAATCCAATCCCATTCTATCAATTCCTACTCCTGTTACTGACTTCCTTCAGGTTCCTTCATAAGACTTTTCCATATAAAGCCCCCACTGCACTTCAGCACAAAGGCCCTGTCATTTTTGATGCACTGCAATGTATTTGATGAACAGTGACCATGTATATATAATAGGAAATATAATAGTCATTCAGCCTCCATACACTCACTAAAGTAATCCAGGTCCCTGGCCACACATCATACATACAGAAATCCATGCCAGGCTATTTCCTTCTGAAGATATGCATGGGTATGTACTCTGGAATGAATTCCCTGCCAAACCATAAGGATTATCAGAAATTGCAGCTCTAAGTAACAATCACTGACCTTGCAGACACATTTAGCTGTAAAAACAAAATGACTTTATTGTAAGTTCCCAAATCCTAAAATTAAATATTCTATAAGCCTTCCAGTTCAAGTTTCAATTATCACTCAATGTCCAAAGCTTGGGAACAAATAAGCATTGACTTAAATATTTCCTTCCCAACTCACACCACATATTAACCATATAACCCCCACATAAACCAAATGATACAGTGACTAGTAATCTGTAAATGTAATAGAATTATTTAGGTGACCTGACAGGCTGGTACTCTACAAAAGACTTCAACACAGTAATTGATGCTGAATCTTCCAATTATAGAAATGTATAGATATCCACTGTGAGTTGAGTTAATTTTCTAGTTGCTAATAATTAAGTACAGGATATATTTCATGACTAGCAGTTACCTCAACAGATTGAGAATAAAGACCATCATTTACATGAAAAAGAACAGTATCAGGATTCAGAAAACCTGGGATATCTTTCCACCCCTGGCATGGACTTCCTACCTTGCTAAGAAAGTTAGCACTTCTCTGGGCTGCACGTTCATTGTAACTACAAAAAGGGATTAGATCATTAAAAAGCAGACAACAGTGTGGAATTCTACAATGTACTTTTTATCTACTAATTTCCACAATAGCTTAGTAATACTGGATAATTAATTTCTCATGCACATAACCAGTGCGAAACAAAAGTAACTTCAGAAATGTAGGTTTATGTCTTTTATTGAAAACTTCTTGGCTTCTTTATAAACCAAAGTTATAAAGGAAATAATATCAATATTATAGCCACAGGGTAATGAGCCCTTGTTATATAGAAATAAACCTTGAATTTGAAATGTTTCTCCTGGTGAAACTTCATGTAAAATTCTTATGATACTTGTTCTTATGGGGACATGGTAAACAAGAATACAGATACTGTGTATATGTATCTGGCTCATTTTAGTTAATGACAACAAAAATACTCTAACTATATTGTCTGTGAATTGAATAAAATGAAATCAATTAATCTATAAGATTCATATTATATTATATTTATTTAAAGACTTTATTTATTTATTTATTTGACAGAGAGAAAGGGAGGGATAGAGAGAAAGCACAAGCAGGAGAATGACAGAGGGAGAGGGAGAAGCAGACTCCCACTGAGCAGGGAGCCCCCTGAGGAGCTGGATCCCAAGACCTTGGGATCATGACATCTTAACGACTGAGCCACCGAGGTGCCCCTCATATTATATTCTAAAACTCTAGTTTATTATACTAACAATTACAACCTATCAGATTTCAAACTGAATCACTGTATAGTCCCTTAACAGAATGATACTAAAAGAGACAAAAGAATACTTGGGAGAGAGAGACAGAAACATCCCACTGTTATTCTGGATCTTCAAAGTAAATTCAGGGGAAGCAGGTCAACTTGGATGTGATCCACTTGTGTTTCCAGGTTGTGTGGACAGACAGCCAAATCTAGTAGTTGATGTTCTGACATTCCGTATTGACATTTGAGGGTAGTGCTGCACAGGGGACAACCCTTGTAGAGCAGAATCTTAGGGAGCTTTGTCCTTACTTTCATCTTGTGCAGACTCTGGTTAAAAATGAATAATGGAATGAAGTTAAATGCTGTTTAAGTTCAGTCACATGCCAGGTGCCTTTCATAATATTCCCATTTTATGGGTGAGCAAACTGAGGGGTTTCAAGGGTTTAGAGTAGTATATGACAGAGCTGGAATTCTGATGCAGGAACTCCAAATTTCCATAAATACAGTTTCCTCTACACTTAGGCCCCATACTTTCTAAGCAGGTCTGGCGGTCTGGTGCTTGAATTTAGTTCAGTATCTGCTTTTCTTGTTAAGTTCTGGAATAAGCCCTGCAAGAAGAAACCAGGTAAGCGATATGAAGTATTTCCCATAGAAGAGTTTAAGGGATATTTTGCTTGCAAATACTTGATGTTGATTTTGCTTGAGTCTTCTGAGGGCTGAGGCTTACCTGTAATGTCAGTCACCAGCCAAACTTGTTGTAAACATTCAGATTTCTCTCCTTTCCATGTTTATTATAAGAATTTTTTTAAGACAAAGTAAAGAAGCTCAGCTTTTAAGCTCTTTATTCATGCTAGAACTGAGACTTGGTTCTCAGTCTAACTTCTAGTACAGTTGATTTAATGTCTCAGAATTATTTTTCAATGTAGCGAAATCTATCAAAAATTTGCTGTTTTTCCTTTAGAAGGGCAGACTCCAGTGGCCAATTCTTCGTCCTTCCTTGTAAAGTAATAAAAACTTTTAAGCATAAAACCATCACTGCAACTATAAAAGCTACCATCTTTCACAGCATTCTTTGCAAATCTGGGCCTGGACTAAGGTACCTGGGCAGTGCCATTATCACCCAGCACAGGGGGTCCACGATCAGTAATTCAGCCCTCAGTGGATCTTCTGTGGCTCCTAAGGTTACTGCTAAGCCACCTCAGTGTACCAAGATCCTGTGGCTAGAACTGACAACAGAGTGCTGTGGTAAATATTCTCCCTGGAGCCTCCATAATGCCTAACTACCAGAACAGACTTCAGTGGAGGTGAGTGAGAAGACAAGACAGACAAAACCAGTGATTATCATGTCTTCTTCTTATCCTACCCCACAAAGAGTGTGATAGTATCCCATGACTCAGGGATATGGACTAGGCTCTGCAGGCCAGAGAGGACAGTCTATGGCTCTGGCTATCCTAGGCCCTTCATGGCTACCTCAAGAACAAAGTCAAGATCTTTCTATACTTGTCACTCTTCTAGGTCACTGGTTGGGAAGCTCCATAGTGGAGAATTTGCAGGTCCCCAACACTGGCTACTACTCTTCTTCCTCCCAATATACTTTTTATTCTGTGGCCTTGGACACCTAACCTAGCCCATGATGATGAGAAAAGACTCCTCCTTGGTTTATGTCTGGCTTGCCTTGAATTTTTTAGGGAAAGAATATAAGAGGTTAGAAGGAGTCCTGCATGAGATTTCAATACATTTCCCTAATTTTACCTTCAAAAATAAGGAAGAAATAATCAGAATTTTCAAGTCTGTTGCCTTTTTTCTTTAATAGACTTTATTCTTTAGAATAGTTTTGGGTTCACAGCAATATTAAACAGAAGACACAGAGATTTCCCATATATTTTCTGCTTCCACACACGCATTGCTTCCCTATTATCAACATCTTCCACCAGAGTGGTAAATCTGCTACAGTTGATGAACCTACACTGACACATCATAAGTATCCTCAAAATCCACAGTTTATATAAATTTTCACCTTTGTTTTTGTACATTCTATGGGTTTGAATAAATGTATAATAACATGTACCACTATAATACCATACAGAATAGTTTCACTGCCCTAAAACCCTCTGTGCTCTGCAGAATCATTCCTTCCCCTTCTCAACCCCTGGGGACAACTGATCTTTTTACATCTTTACAGTTTTGCTTTTCCCACATGTCACATCATTGGAATCATATAGTATGTAGTCTTTTCACATTAGTTATTTTGCTTGGTAATATGCATTTAAGTTTCCTCCATGTCTTTTCATGGATTGATAGTTCTTTTTTTCAGGGAAAAATGATATTCCATTGTCTGAATGTATCACAGTTTATTTATCCATTCACCTACTAAAGGATAGCTTAGTTGCTTCCAAGTTTTGGCAGTTATGAATAAAGCTACTAATAAACATCCATGTGCAAGTTTTTGTTTGGACATAGTCTATATTGCCTTTTGACAGATGAGGATGGAAGTCTTAGAGAAGATATGTGACTTTCCTAAAACCACCTGATTAACAGGCAATAAGAACAGAATCTCTATGCACATCTGGTTCCCAGGCCTCCTCTCAGTCAGGTAACTAAACTCTATCAGCTATAATCTCCTTTAGCTGTGTGATAATGGGGAAAGAGCAATTAAAACTTCATATCACTTACCTGGTTTCTTCTTGCAGGGCTTATTCCAGAACTTAACAAGAAAAGCAGATACTGAACTAAATTCAAGCACCAGACCACCAGACTAGCTTAGAAAGTATGGGGCCTAAGTGTAGAGGAAACTGTATTTATGGAAATTTGGAGTCCCTGCATCAGAATTCCAGCTCTGTCATATACTACTCTAAACCCTTGAAACCCCTCAGTTTGCTCACCCATAAAATGGGAATATTATGAAAGGCACCTGGCATGTGACTGAACTTAAACAGCATTTAACTTCATTCCATTATTCATTTTTAACCAGAGTCTGCACAAGATGAAATTTTATGGGCTAAAATATATTTTAACGGTAGTCCATAGTCATACACTAGAATCACCAAGGGGGACTTTAAAAATTGTTGATACCCAACACCAGAGATTCATATTTGATTGGCTTGGGGTATGGCATGGGCACTGGGATTTTTTAAAAACTCCTCAGATAATTCTAAGGTGCAGCCAATGTTGAGACTGTAGTTTGTTAAAAGCCACTATTAATGAGCACTTACAGATGCTAAATGTCACATTGTCAGGCACTGAATTCTCACAATGCTACATGGCAAGTGCTATAATTTTACTCAGAAGAAATTGAGACTCAAAGAGATAAATATTTTTTTCCAAAGTCACTTTTGGAAGTGACAAAATACTCAGGTTTTTCACTTAGCAGAGACCCAAACTGCCTAGATGTCCTTCTAATCTTCTCAGACTGCTTACTGATCACCTTTTCCTATCAGTTCATTCCTCTTTCAACCACACCACAATGGATTAATCAAAACTTATCATTTGAAATCACTTACTGTCACTCCAACTATATTTGGCAGGAGGAAGGGGAAAGTAATTGGTGGCAAATGAGACTGAATGACAGTCGCCATGTCAGAGAGACTCATAACCAGGAGGCAACTGATTAATGTCCAAGCCTGACAAGAAGCTGAAGGTAGAGACACACTGCCTGACAGTATGTAATAGACCCCCATTACTTCTAGCACCTGTCATTAAACTTCTGAGTCTCCCCTGCCCAGCTCAGTCTAGTTTCTGTTCATTGTTTAATGCAGATATGGTAAGAGAAAAAAAATTGTAAGGAGTTAGCTACATTCAGAAAACTGCTTTTTGAGCTTCATTCATCTCAGAAGTTTCTCTACATTTCTGTGTCTTTACTCCCAATCATAAAACAAAATTAAAACTTGCTAAGAGACAAGGGCTACATCATGCAGGAGAGTAAGCCACAGGTTACCTTGGCTTCTTACTCATTAACATTTATATCTATCAATAGGAGGGAGAAGGAAGACCCTGACCCATCAGAACTGAATCCACTGGAAGACTGACATTCTTTAGCAACTTTCATTGGGGAAAGGAGTGTTAATTTAATGAAATAATCTTTGTCATTAGAAAATGTTGGCATGCATTCTAGTTGACTATACATTAGTTCTGTGAGCTTAGACAAGTCACTTTCTGGGCCTTGGCTTCCTCATATAAATTAAGGATTAAATAAATTCCTAACAGAATTATTGGGAGGAACAAATAGACTAATGTATAAGAAGGTTCTTGTAAAGCACTTGCCATCATAAAGATTAGTTGGCTGTCTCCTGTTGCTAGAAGGACTCATTATCTTCTGTTAGAAGTCCCTATGGCTAGTCACCCTGGAGCAAGCAACACAGAGATGCCCAAACTGAGAAGCCACTCAACACAAATCAACGCTGACTATTGAAAGCATCTACCCTAGTGATTTTCACTTTGGGGGTCTGTTTGAAAGCACTATATGTTTTCTCATGCATATGCCATGTCTCTCAGGCATCCAAAATCCTATGGACTCTTCTGTGCTCCTCAGTTTCAACCACTCCAGTATAATGACTCTTTGAGTTTCTTCCTAGGACTCCTCCAAAAATAAATCTTGCATATGCTACATATCTTTTTATTTTTTTAAAGATTTTATTTATTTATTTATGAAAGACACAGAAAGAGAGATAGAGAGAGAGAGAGAGAGGCAGAAACACAGGCAGAGGGAGAAGGGACTCAACCCTGGGCCTCCAGGATCACGCCCTGGGCTGAAGGTGGCGCTAAACCACTGAGCCACCTGGGCTGCCTGCTGCATGTCTTTTTAAATTCACATCACAGAATTACATAGTGTCAAAAACTGGTAAAAATCCATCTAGCCGTTTCTCTTACATGCTGTGGCAATAGTCAAATATATAATAAAATTAACTTCAATTATGTAGACATTCAGTTAACTTTAATAAATTTTAATTGATTATCTATTCTGTGTCAGACATTGTGGTATGTGCTAGGAATACAGCAAGACAGGCTTTCCATCCTCAGGGGCTCCCAGTATAGTTGGGAACACTTACACAAAGAAGACGGTTTTATGCACTGTGATATATTCTGCACTGATACTTGTCCAAAATGCCATGGGAACATTTTGGTAGGTGGAAAACACTGGGACAGTCAAGAGCCAGCCTGAATTGATAAGTTTTGACTGACCTGTTTTTGAATTCTAGAGTGAATCTAAGCACATAATATAAATAGTTGGATATATCTAGATTCAGAAGAAGTCATCCCCTTAGAAAATTTCAGGGACTTTTTGCTATTCCATTCATTCATTTGACAAATAATACTAAAGATCCACTTGGAACCAAGAACTGTGCTAAGAATCAAAGATAAAGACAACACTTTCCTTGCCCTCAAGGAGCTTACTGTCAAAGGACAGAGTCAAACATGTATTTTAGTAACAAATACAGTGAAATAATACCGAAATGTATAAAGCGCACAAGTGGCCAAAAAAATGCTAAGATTTGGTCTACTTTAGGTAGTCATGAAAGGCATACCTCAGAAATGGACTTTTGACTTGATTTTTTGAGGCCTGGGTGAAGTAGGGGTGGAGGATGGGGCAGGAAACATAGAAACCAGCACAGTAGGACACAGAAAGCCACACAGTATTTCCGAAGATGAGAGCCCCCAGTCCAGGAAGGGAGTTGTTTGTTTGTTTGTTTTCTGTCACCTCATACTTGGGAGCATTTCCCACTTCTCTCAATGTGTAACAGTAGGTTCTTCTATACAGCCTCAAAAATCATCACAAGCACTAAAACATGTGAGGGGGCATCCTTATTTTGACCTGCTCAGTCAAGTGGCACACCTAAATCCTCTTCTCCTGCTAGGTCTTAGTTTCTAAAGTCTTCTAAAGTTTTAAGGCAAATATTTTTTGATAGATTAAAAAATGAAACTCAGAAATAACTAAGTGCACCCATAGCTAATGACATAAGCTATGACTAGAATCCAAGTCTTCTGACTCTTGAGCCGATAATCTTTTTGTCATCCTGAAGTGACCAACCTAGAGTACAGATATTTATGTTGGATACTCTCTGTTCACCCTTGTCCATCTTGTTATACTCTTCTCTCTCCAGGGGAGGCTGATTTCTAGGAATGGTATCAACCAGACTGCCCTGCCGCCAAGCTTCCACCTGGATTTAACAGGAATCACAGAAGTAAGATAAGAAGACAGAGGGAAGCAGAGGCCACGGTATTCACACTCCTGGCTCCCTTCCTGTTGAGAATATTCCTCTACTCACAGCACTTGTTTAGGGTCTCCCTGCTAGGGCTATAACCAGAGCTACAGCTACAGCTCTCTCCAGTTGCTGGTAGTCACTCCTTCCACTGACACTCCAGACCTAGTGGTGCTAATAGCTTCCCATGATTGCTAGCACAAAGGTGCTATGTTGCATTCTTGTAGGTGCCCCAATATTATCACAAAATTGGGCTTAAAACAACAGAAATGTATTTTCTCACAGTTTCAGAGGCTAGAGTCTGAAATCAAGATATCAGCAAGGTTACACTCCAGAGGCTATAAGGGAAAACAGATTCTTTGCCTTTTTGAGCATTAGATGGCTGTCTACATTCCTTGGCTTAAAACCTAGCACTCCAAGCCTTGCTTTCACCCTCACATTGCCTCTTCCTCTCATGTCTATGTTACCCTCCACTATCTCTTTCATATAAAGATACTTGTGAAGATACAGATAACATTCTCATCTCAACATCCTTAACCACATTTGTTACCTTACAAAGTAATATTCACTCTTCTGCTATTTAAGGCAGTTTTCAGTCCTGGGAATTGGAATGCAGTATTTTGGGGATACCATTCAACCCACTGTAGTGGGCTTGTTTTTCTTAACTCTGCCTGTCCTGGTTTAAAATAATGCCTTCAAAAAAATAAGAATGCCTTCATTGGACTTTCTCCTCAATTATTCTGCTTGTCTATGCCATCTCTTTGATCCAATCTAATACAAATGTGCTTTGGTAGCTTTGCAGCATATAAGGGAGTATGCACATAGGGAGCCAGGAAACAAAAATAATACATAAATTTTACTTAATAGAAAGTAGTTTTAAATATAACTTTTCCATTTTAAGCACAGACGTAGGGGCACCTGGCTGGCTCAGTGGTTGAGTGTCTGCCTTTGGCTCAGGTCATGATCCCGGGGTCCTGGGATTGAGTCCTACATCAGGCTCTCCACAGGGAAGCCCTCTGCCTATGTTCTCTGTCTCTCTCTGTGTCTCTCATGAATAAATAAATAAAATCTTTTTTAAAAAAAGCATAGAAATAATGTGGAGTAGAATGCAAAATTCAAATGAATTGTATAGACAAAACTTATGATTTAAAGGAAGTTTATAATCCACTGAAGGTCATTTTCCTGATTCTTATAGCCAGCCACTAGGACAAACTGATTCTTCGGTGCTGTAAGATCTAAGAGTTTTAAACACTAATTACTCTACAATAGCTCACCTTAATTTCTTAATTTGATTTCTGTTTTTAGTGATTAGCCTCTAGGCTTGAAGAAAAAGAAAATGTCCATGAAAAACAGAGGTTTTGTGTTGCTTTGACCCTATTCCCTTGGGGGCTAGAAAACCCATTTCACCTCTCTCTCCAGTTTACCATCTGTGCAGTGGTAAGATGATCAAGTAGTGAAATGACGTTATGTTGATCAGGTTAATGAGATTTGCAGTATTGGACCATGCACATACCTTCATTAAAGAAACTTGAAATAAGTATCCATTCTAATATTATAGCCATAGCTCTGGTCCCCATTGATGGCTCTGGGTGACATGTGAAAGGCAAAAGTGAAGAACCTTCAACTTAGCAGACTATTGACAAATAATCACATATCTTTGCAAAACCTGAGCAGTAAGGACTTTTCTGACTACTCTTTATAAAAGAGCAGCCCCTCATTCCCAGGGCTTTCTTCCTTATCTTACTTCTCCAAAGCACTTATCACCTAGCTGATGGTATCTACATTTTACCTATATATGTATTTTCTTATGATCTGCTTCTGCCAACTGGAATATAAGCACTCAATATGTATTTGTTGACTAAATGAATGGTAGTTCATTTTAATTTAAAATGCTAATTTAAAATATAAAATTTTTAATTTCTAGGGGTTGTTTTCGTTTTTTAAGTCATCTTTTTTTATAGCATCTTGGTTTTCTTTCACGAATGCAATATATTTTCATGACTTTTCAAATATTAGTGGCAATTTTCATTGGTTTTTAATATTTTATTCTTCCTAAATTTTCCAAATTACTCCAAACCTTCCTTTACTCATTCATTTATTTACTATCTTAATCTTCTTATTTCATGTTAGAGACTTCCTCAAATGCCTTGCCAGCCTATGTTTTTCTCAGCAGGACACAAAAATGCTAACTGGATATCCTGTGAGAGGATGTAAAGCAAAGCATGTCAAGTGGTGTATGTTGGTGTGCGGTGATCTGGTGGCCAGCTCCCTTCTCAATGAGGATAGCCAAGGGTTTGCTGGTCTTTTCTCTGTAGAAGTGCCAGTTTTCCCAGGGAAGTTTCCTCTCAACCTTCCTGAGAAATATCAGCCTGGCTACTAAGCTCTGAAACTGGGTGCTGCTCAAAAACAAGACTTGCATTAATCCAACTATTTGCTAACCCAGGTTCCAGCTCCCCATTTCTCCATGCCTGCCATTCTCTCCAGCCTCTCTGGTTCCATTCCACTATAATCACTAGCTTATTCTGGCTAGGGAGTGAACATCTTGGGACCTAATTACTCTTTAAAGAGGCTTTCAAGCAGATCTTATTTCCAACAATGTGTTCCTAGACACACATCCACAAACACCCACACACTTTCTCCTTAACTTGTGTTTGGTTGCTCTAATTCCAGGGCCTTACAGAAGTTTGTGGGGTAAATCAGAGGATTTCCCTCCCATTGGTGCCACAGTCTGTAGGCATTCACCCCTAATTTTCCTCTGTGCCACAGATAGAGTTCCACTAAAGATGATATTTGTGTTGTTTTTAGTTCTTATTTTGGGTGCAATTTATAGTAGAGGAAAAAAGTAGAAAGTTCTTTATTTCACCATTTTGAAATCATTTAGCTTCTGCAATGGTTTATAACAGCACAAAAGGGTTTTGTTTTGTTTTAATTTTATCTAATCAAATCTGTATTTCCCTTGATTTCTTCACTTGGTCTAATAGTTTCTGAGTGTGTCAAGCAATGATCAGATAACTGAGGTAACAGCAATAAGCCAGACAGATATAGGCTCTGCTGTTACATAAGCTATGGTGCACTGGGGTGACAGACACTAACTTGCAGTTATATGTGTGAGGATGTTATGAAAGGAAAATTGCAGAATGCCATACAATCCTACAGAAAAGGTGTTTAACATTATATAACGCATAAGAAATGAAGGTTAAACTGACTTACTAAGCAACGTTTAAGGTTGAGGGATGGAGATGACTGTGGAGAGGAGAAACAGAGCATCCAGATAAGGTAAAAACAAAGTCAAGTCAAGTAGGTAGGACAGAGCACAGCATATTCAGAGAACTGAAAGAACTCCCTTAGAGAAGAAACACAGAGTGTGGAGGGAGAGTGATTCTGAGTAACAATGGAGAATTAGGCAGAGACCAAAGAGTCTCTCAAGCTGAATTAAAAATTTAAGACTTTCATCTAAGGGCAATGGGAAGTCATCTCTCTAACCAAAGAGTAAGTATTAGGTTATATTTGTTATCTGTGCATGGATTTAATATTTAAATGTTAATCCATAGGGATTGCAATTTTCCATAGGCTTTGAAAAGGGAGTATATGTTAATTTTCTTTTCAAAACAGCTAATTTTCCAACACAACTTATTACATAGTCTGTTCCTTATTAATTTGTGATGCCTCCTTTATCATATATAAAGCTGCTCTATAAAATAAAGTTGCCTCTGAATTGTTTATTCTATTCATCGATCTATCTATTCTTTTACCAACATCTCAAGATTTAAATTATTTTGGCGTGGCTCTGCCTTCAACCCAGGGCATAATCCTGGAATCTTGAGATTGAGTCCCACATCGGGCTTCTTGCATGGAGCCTGCTTCTGTCTCTGCCTGTGTCTCTGCATATCTCTCTCTCTCTTTCTCTCTCTCTGTGTCTCTCATGAATAAATAAATAAAATCTTCAAAAAAATTATTTTGGCTTTATAATGCCTCTTTATATTGACAGAGTATAAGTTTCTGAATTTGCCTTCCATACAGCTTTGAAATGAATTAGAAAGTCCTGATTTTTTTTTAAAAATTGCATATTTTCATACTGTCACTAAAATACCTTGGATCTAAATTTTACTAAAGTAAAATTCTATCACAGTCTGTACAATTACCAAAAATATAGGTACATTATACACTTCAGGATCATCTCACTATTAGATAAGAGCAGCAATAGCAAATATTTATCCAACATAACCACTGTGCCAGGTGTTCTGTATGCATCAGCCTATAAATCTAGTCCTCTTAGTGCTTGGTGATCCTTCATATGGTCCCTGTCAACTCCATTCAGAGACAAATACTTTAATTGTCCCCATTTTGCAGTTGAAGAAATCAAAGCTTAGATGGGTTAATTCACCTACTTAGGGTTACTTGGCCAAGAAGAAATAGAGTCGTATGATTTTTCTGCTTTACCATTTATCTAATACATAACAAGTATTAATTGTCATTACTC
Organism: Canis lupus dingo; assembly: GCF_003254725.2. Taxonomy (NCBI): domain Eukaryota; kingdom Metazoa; phylum Chordata; class Mammalia; order Carnivora; family Canidae; genus Canis; species Canis lupus. Next base: position 8,728,819 of record NC_064263.1, on the reverse strand, counting down.
TATTCTCCTATAACAATCTGTACAAACTTCTAACGCTGCCTTTATAGCAGTCTTAGGATTGTGTGTTTGCCCATCTTTCTGGTCTAACATGAGAAGGAGGGCCACTTGTTTATGTATATGCCCCAGTACCTGACACAGTGATACCAACTTCAGTGGAATAAGTAAACAGTTGTTCACTGAATTAACTATTTACCTTTGCTTAATCTGTACCAAAAAACTAAGAAGATGTGAATGAAAGTCAAGGACAGGCATAATGAACCACAAGAAAAAAACAAAAATTAAATCTACACAATCTTACCATACTTAAAACTGATGGCCTAATACCAGTGATTCTGACTTAACCTCACTTGCACCTTATCTGATATAAGGTAAGGAATGAACTTTAGCCTCAGAGAGAAGTTTCTTGTTGGGGCGAATGCAGATGTGCCTCTAAGGACCAAACCCTAGGAACAAAAAGAAACCTCATGTGACAGCTCTGTGCTGACCAATACTAAGAATGTTCTGTGATTGGCAGCTGCAGACTTGAAGTTTATTTAAGTTTAAGTCCTGGGTAACTAAATACGCTTCATGACTTAGTTGGTGCCCTGTACAGCTGTGACCCACAAAGAAAAAGGAACTTACTATCTTCAGTTAAGATGTGTTGGTTATATTAGTTTCAGTGTCTTTTTAAAAATTTCCATCACCTGGCAATCATAGACACTTTATCTTCTCCTCAGGGCCCATAATTGTCCTATTAAAACCAATTATGAGTTTTAATATCTCAGGAAATCTTCATCAGCTCAATAAAATGTTTAAGAGGAAACTCAAAGCTGACACCATATTTTTTATTTCTAAGAACAGTTCAGACCAGAAAAATAATCTAACAAGCTTTCTTCTGAGAGACATCTCAACCTCTTATGTAACAGAAAAGTAAATTTGTTCATTTTTTATACATTAAACATATAATTAGCACTTACCATGTCCAGTTCATTTGTGAGGCATAATGGGTGATACCTATATAAATAGACAATGCCCCAGCATGTGAGTCCTTATAATCTATAGGAAAATGAAAACATAAAAGTACTTAAATTCTAATGTGATAAGGAATTTTATAAAAAATGAATCAAGTTCTGCAAAAAGACAAAGGAAGAATAGATTCATATGGATTTGGCTGGGATTAGATGAAGGCTTCACAGAGAAGATCCATTATGGTATATGTACAAAGAATGGATAAAAGTTTGGCTAGCAGACATAAGAGGAAGAAGTCTATTGAGTATGTTCTCATGTCTAGACACTATCTTAATAACAGAAATAGCTAATTTTTATTGAAGAGATTCCAAGTGCCACACACTGTGCTAAGGGCTTTACATGCATTATTTCATTCAAGGCTCAAACAATCCCCTATGAAAAATATTTTGATTCATTTAACAAATAAATGCCTTTTGAATACCTACCATGTGCTAGGTATTGTTCTCATTATTAATATTACTCTCAAAAATGAAGAAGTTGAAGCTTAGAGATCAGTAGAGCTGGATTTGAAACCCACATCATCTGCAGTCTGGTAGTAGAGCACTTTATAACCTCTCATAGTACAGCGTTCTAAAGTCAGGCTATCCAATATGGTAGAAACTAACCACATGAGCCACATGTGGCTATTGAGCCCTTGAAATCTGGCTTGTCTAAATTGAAATATACCACAAGTATAAAATACATATGAGATATTGAATACTTCATATTTTAAAAAATGTAAAATATCTTTAATAATTTCTTATATCATTTACATATAAAAGTGATAATAATTTGGAGTATTAGCTTAAGTTAGTATGTTATTAAGACTAGTTTCATCTGGTTTTATTTTAATTAATGTGGCTTCTAGAAAACTATAAAACTATATATATATATATATATATATAACTATAAATTACAAATTTGGTTGGCATTATAGTTTTATTTTATTGCTCTGGAGATTACAAAGATGAGTAGAAGGATGCCCCCAAGGTGACTGTGTTGCAGTCTAGTGGGGGAGATGGGACTGTGTATACAAAGCAGTACAATGCAAGGCATGTGATAATTGCCAGAGGGGAGCACACAAATTCTATTTCTGAAGAGTTCACAGAAGACAAATGTTTCTTCTGACTAGGATTATTGGATATCTTTACTGGTTTGGTTACAATTGCATTTTCACAAAATACAAATCTGAGTATTTTCTCTAACACACAGCCTAAGGTAGAAATATGAAGAACTGCTGAAGCCCATAAGAAAACCTCTAAGTGTGACTTCTGATGGCTCAATCAACTACCTACATAGAGAGTGAGAATAAAATGGATCAACAAAATCCATGGCAACTCCAGAACTCAATTAGCTCAGAACTCCTTCATAAGTAGCAGATTTCCTTCATATACTAAACATTTCTTAAATGCCTAACTAACTAAGATATTAGATTCCACTCATAGTTAACTTATTGGATCCCTTTTGCTTCTCTACTCACATATTACAGCAGACATGGTTAGGCAGAAAGCTAACCAAAAGGTAGACAATTGGGTGTGAGTGGGGAAAGCAAGAATCCTACAAAATCCACAAATTAGTAAGTAGCCTCTGAATTAATTACATCAACATAGCTCCATTGGGAGTCCACTGGTTTTTCATCTTTGATTAATTTGAAAAATCTCCATCTAATTTATGAACCAGCAGGATGTTTTGAAAGATAAACAAAGCTGTCTGCAATTTTAATTTCTCCTGACTTTGTCTAGCTCCAATTTCACATTTACCTCATTCTCTCAATTGTTATGGACTACTTGCTCTTTGACAACTCAAAGAACCAGATGTGCTTCAAACCAAGAGGCCAAATTCTTCTCCTGAGAATTCTCCTCCACGAGAATTCCTATAAAAAGTGCTATAAAAAGTGAATCTTCCTGGCAGCATTTTGAAGGGGAGCTCTTTGCTCCACATGGCATCAAGTTACCTGGAGACTGTTCAGCATTTATGGTTCCGGAGCTGTAACTTTCAAATACAAATGTGATACAAGCAAGACTCCTTGAGACATGAGAACATATTGAGATGTCATTGTAATTACATAGGACGTAGACCTGGCCAGCGAGCCAGGACTATGTACGTGCAGAGATAGTTTGCTTCAAGCCAGTTCTTCTCTTTACTCAATTCCCAGGGGCCCAGCCAAAAATTGAGACAAACCACAATGGTGTGAGCACCTTCCTGGAATTGCAAACATTGACAACAAACTCTTCCAGTGTGGGAGCCAATGCTGAGTTCTCTACCGTATGGTAGGCATGCTATTGACTTCAATTCTTACAGTGGTGCTAAAGAGACATTATTCAATCCCATTTTAAAAATTAGGAAACTGAGGTGCAGAATATTTAGCAACCAGGATAACAACCAGAAGGGTAAAGTTGCCTGCCCAGACTAGAACAAAGTTTCAAACACAGGCTTATCTGAACCCACATGTTCATGCTCCCAACTGTGGGACATAGTTCTTACTATAATATTTTCTAATACATCCTGTCCATCACTCAATAAAGTATTGATATAATTGGGCAAATCAAGACATGACTGTTAGCTATGTTTTTTCATCTACAAAGTAGGTTAATGATAACAGTCCCATCATAATATCTTGTTGTTAAGTGGTCATGCGTGCTTCTTTCTACAAATGTTTTATTTTGTCTAACTAATCTTCATCTCATTAAACAGAGTTTTGGAAATGGCTTGACATGTTATCTAACTGCTCTAGGTCTCCATTTTCCATCTTCAAATATCACTAGCCTTGTGCTAGCACATGGGGTTGGTGGAATGAAATAATGGATCTGAAAACTATTTATTGCTAGGTGCTATACATATGACTTTGCAAGTAAGCACTGTAACTGAGGAAAAATTTAAGAATCAAGAGTTTTATTTCTTCTTTTCACTCATAAGATAACAAAGTGAAGACAAATAAGTCACTTTTTCCCCTTTGTTCTAACTTTTAGTTACCCCAAAACTTGAGATGTGCTTCTTCTAATTAATTCATCATGAGACGCCTGGCTGGCTCAGCAGTTGAGCACATCTGCCTTTGGCTCAGGGCGTGATCCTAGGGTACCAGGATTGAGTCCTGCATTAGGTTCCCTGCATGGAGCCTGCTTCTCCCTCTGCCTATGTCTCTGCCTCTCTCTTTCTGTGTCTCTCATGAATAAATAAAATCTTAAAAAAATAATTAATTCATCCTGTTCCCAGTGTTCACAGCTTCAAGAGTCAAAAAAAAAAATTAAAAAAAAAAAGATAGCAACAGATTTCATGTCAGAACCTGCTACCTGGAAAAATCTTTCTGGAAAGATGGGTGAACACTGAGTGGTCAGCTTTGGGGATACTTAATAACAATCCCCAAGGTATCATTTTCTGGACAGCTCCATTCTATGAATCAGGTCAGAGAATAAAGTGAAACCCTCACAGGTAAATATTGAACCAGGTGTTAAAACACCATCAGACACCATCCATAAATAGCAGCTGCTGGAAGGAATGTGGAGATCTCATCACCTGGCAACAGCCTGGATTAAGGCTCCCTCATGAGAGCTCGTGAGAGAAGGAGGGAGAGGGAAAATCAAACATCCATGGTGTGTGGCCAGGCCTCCAAATCTGCACACATCAAACCTTCCTCAAAAATGTAAAAGGGATTACTGAAGGACTGTTAGAAAATAAAAGGACCAGGGAAAGGGATTCTTCTGGAACAGGAAGTGGGAAATGGAGTCAGTCTAGACTCTTCTGCAATTATGGTCTTCCTATAAATGTTTAATAATACAGAAATGTCATATGAAGAACTTTGTACCAACATGGCTCAGCTTGTCATTCTATAAAGTTTGTGTAAGTCAGCCACTTAAGACAGAAGAGAAGGAAGCTAGGACTTGAGTACCAACTGTACTTAAGAACCATGTTCTTTTTTTTTAAAGATTTTATTTATTTATTCATGAGAGACACACAGAGAGAGGCAGAGACACAGGCAGAGTGAGAAGCAGGATCCATGCAGGGAGCCAGACGCAGGACTCGATCCCAGGACTCCAAGATCATGACCTGGGCCAAAGGCAGGCACTAAACCACTGAGCCACCCAGGGATCCCCAAAAACCATGTTCTGTGTCATATGCTAGGTGATTAGTTTCCATTATCTCACTTTATCCAAAAGTATCACAATTACTCCCAAGTTACAGAGGAGGAAACTGAGGCTCAGAATGATGTTCAAGCTATGTAACTAGTAATTTATCAAGTCATGATTCAACTCAGGGATCTGTTATTCCAAACCTCATACTTTTTCTGCTTTACCAGGCCAACAGTGTCCCAGCTATAGTTATTTTTAATGAAACTTGCTCCATTCCTGCTCACCCACCATGAAGCACATGGTACTCCAACTAAACCTGGCTAGTTTGAACCCAATTAAGTCATGAACCTGTGCCCTAAAGATTTTCACTGATAACACTCAATTCTCTATATTCTTTTTTTCCCCTTTGGTACCCAAAGAGAATATAAAATAGGACTTCTTAAGCTTTGTGTGGATACAGAGATTAGTGCTTAAAAGAGTTACTAAAAGCAAATGGTCCAAATACTTTAATTTTACAGATTAGGAAACTGAGTCACTTAAGGGTCAACAGTATTTGTTTAAAGTCACACAGTAGTGAGGATCTTAACAGAGTCCAGGCCTATATCTGTTTTAGGATATCGTGAGATTCTGAGTCCTATAATGTAAGAGTTTTAGAAACAAATAGAATATATGTATATTTCAATCAGACAATGTTATGTTTATTGTTTCCATCTAAAGGGGTGACAAGATAAAGCAAACATGTATAATCACAAGGAAGGCCAAATATTTGGATTTAAATCTTATCTTCACTTGCTTTGTGATCCTGAAAAAAATTATTGAATCCCTTGAAACTTTGGTTTCCTTATCTGCAAAATGGAAATATTAATCCCTACCTTAAGGATTTTGAGGATTTAATGAAAAAACATAGGCAAAATACCTAGCACAGCCCGGCACATAGTAGCCATGCAATAAGAATTCAATTTTTCTCATTTCTTTCAAATTTAATTAAAAAACAAAAAGCAATAACAACACTTTTGCATGACTTATTCACTTACTTTTTTTCATCACACTTAAATCCTAGAATTGTGAGTCATACTTGAAAGAAACAAAAGACTCAAAACAATGTTACACGTCTAAACAAAATATACAATCTGGTCACTACTCTAGCATAAAAATTTATATAAAAACATCCACAGCTACCACATTATTTACTCATGTTGTCATCTGCCCAATAGCACCATGTCTCATATAACTGTTTACTGCCTATGTTCATCACACACTCACAGCACTGAGTTCTCCTGTGATTCAGTCAATACCACTCTTCCTTTGGCATAGGTTGGCCTCATACTCATCTTTTTTCTTGCAAAAATTTCCACTTAATCCCATACTATACTGCCCTACTCTGTAAAACAGTATATATAGTCAGGTATAGCTAAAATTAATGTACATTAATTCAAATATGGCTGTATACCTATGAAACCAACCTGGTACATGGCTAGGACCAGCCTGTTAGTGGGCTCAGTCTGCTACTGGGCTCCAGATAGATTAAAAATCTAAGCCTGAGGGCAGCCTGGGTGGCTCAGTGGTTTAAGTGCCTGCCTTTGGCCCAGGGCGTGATCCTGGAGTCCTGGGATCGAGTCCCACGTCAGACTCCCTGCATGGAGCCTGCTTCTCCCTCTGCCTGTGTCTCAGTCTCTCTCTATCATGAATAAATAAATAAAAATCTTAAAAAAAAAAAAGTCTAAGCCTGGAGTTCTCTGCTCTTCCATTATCAAATCCTGCTGTCCTAGGTACCTAGGCTTGAAGCCAAGAAATGTACCTCTTTCCACTTCCTACTTTTCTTTAAAATGAATAAGAACATGTCATATAATAATAATAATAATAATAATAATAATAATAATAATAAATAGGTACTTCAAGACTAAAGTCTTCTCAGGACACATGTTAGGAATTAAGATTTGTTTTTTTATTATATGGATTATGTCTCCAATTTAACAGTGTCTTCTTCAATCAGTATCACTGCATCTGACTCATAAAAAAGTGTCAGGCCACTCTTTCCTTTCTAGGATATTAGTTCAAATCTCTGTGCTGATAATGACAGGCAATTGTCTCCAACTGTGTGTGTTCTGTCTGTTGGTTTTAATTGAGTGTATATTGAACAAATATTCATTGTCCCTAAATTAATTCTGCTCTATATTTTTGACATTTTCAGGAGGGAGAATGAAAACAAAAAAAAAAAAAAAAAGAGGAGCAGGAGGAGGAAAGACAGAGGGCAGGAAGAAAGAGAAAGAGGAAGGAAGGAAGGAAGGAAGGAAGGAAGGAAGGAAGGAAGGAAGGAAGGAAGGAAGGAAGGAAGGAAGGAAGGAAAGACTTCACATAGATCCACAAAATGCTGGATGTCATAGGAAAGACAGTAAAAACAAAATGGAAAGTATGGCCCCACACTTTATATGGGTGACCACAGGTCACTTTATAGGGACATGGTTTCTTCTTTAGCTCTGCATCATCTGTGCCTACCCTTTTGAGGCCATGGGAGTTAGTCCTCAGAAACTCTAGGCCAGGGAACTCAGCAATAAGCCATGTCACTGTGAACCCTCTAAACCTATATCATAGTTCTAATTTGGGGGCTTCTTTCTTCTTCCCATGATGAACATCCACTTTTGCCTTCTAACTCTAGAATTTAGATTCACATCACTTCCATGGTTAAATCCTTATCCTTTCTTGATTACCACCCAATGAACCATTTCCTTATAGAACAAAGTTTTTATTATGAACCAAACATCATGAAAATTAACACTTTCATATTTTATTTTAATGCCTACAAAATCCATTCAATACACATGTAATTATAAGAAGGAAACTGAAGAGAGGGATAACTCATCTAGGGTCATGCAGTAGTAAGGAGAGAATGGAATTTGACATTTTTCACTCCAGAACCTACTCCTTTAAACTAATGTCTCCCTTATTACTGCCTTAAAGACACTCATAATCTACCTAGCAGTGTATGGAGACAAGAAAATAAGTAACACTGGTACATAACAACACATACACATAAACTGTGTTACATTAACTGAGGAAGAAACAATCCATTCTTCCTGGGGTTGGGGGGGGGGCTTGTTTTTATGATAAGTGCAAGATTTTATTTTTATGATGAGTCTAGGGAAAAAAAGAGGAGGAAGAAACCTGAGGATGAGCTTTCAAGAAAAAAGAAATGCACAAATGGCCAGTAGTAGTTGATGGCTAGAATTAAGGTGTTTGGTAGGAATGAGACAACAGAAGAAGCTAAGAGGTTACTGGAGAACTTAATAGAGAAGAATGTGAAATCACACTGATAAGTTAGGACACTGTCCTAGAATGATGTTTTCAGTAAAAATTACCTTTTCCCATAGTTTGGAGAATGAATCAGAACTGAGAGAAACCAGAAGCAGAAAGGCCATAATTACAGTCCAGACTGAGCTGATGGAGCTTGATCCAGGTCTGTATGGTTGGTGGAAGAGAGACAATCTGGAGGTAGGATTGAAAGTTCTATACCTAATGGTCAGTCAGGGGTTATGAGACTTAAGAGTAAAGGATGAGTTGAAAATTCTAGTTTAGGTAATAATTCCAGAAAGCTCATTATCCTCAAACTAAGTGATACATCTTGAAGCATTAAAAAGTACAATTAGACCAATAAGAGAAAGTAATAAACCATACAGTACGTTTATACAATGTGTAAGATCATTTACAAGTAGTCTAAAATAGTGCTTCTCAAATTTTAATGTGCATACAAATCACAGGAATTTCATTAAAATAGGGATTCTGGTTGAGTGGGCCTGGTTGAGGCCCAAGAACCTGCATTTCTAACTAGCTTCCAGTGATGCTGATGCTGATGTTGGCCCACAGACCACACTCTGAATAGCAAGAGTATAAAATTCAAAAAGGAGATCTTTGAGATGCTTTTAGACAGATGGCTATTATTACAGATGACTAATGTAATAAATCAATAAAGAAAACTGGAAGATTTGAGGGTATGTGGGGGGGGGGGGCGTGCAGGATGCATCTTATTTTTTGCAAGTACTGTATGAAGGCGAGCCACGCCTTCAACAAAGTGTCCTGAGTGCTCCTTGCAGAGGCCACAGGAACTCCAGATATCTTGGCAGCTCTCCTGGGAGGTCTTTTCAATGTGTGAGATGGAAAGAATGAGGCCCCTGTAACTGCCGAGTTACTTCCATCACAGCCAAGAACATTCACCTTCTATAGAATAAAGGTTTCCCTGGCTTCTTCCTTTGCCAAGACTCAAAGACTCAAACTGGAGATGGAGATGAAAACATTTTGCAGTCAGCTCCTTAAAGAGTGCTGAAAATACACACAAGGGGTCTTTGTCCAAAAGTAAATAATTATTGTTTGTCAAGTATTTACAATAGTGGATGGGACAATACATAAATCCTGTTCTCTCTTTACCAACAGCTGCCTGCCAGCTTTTAACTTGCAGGTGTGTTGTTTCTTGTTTCTGTTTTAATCTAGTTTCATAATGAAGGTATTCAACAAAATTACTTTTTAAGAAATGCATTCTAGCTTCCACTCAGTTAATTTACTGCTGTTTCTATAAAATTAAACTCCAAATATTAAAAGGAACTTTTAAAAGTCAGCTGAGACTCCAGTGGTTCTACGCTGATATCCAAGTAAGTGATTAACTATCGTCTACTTGAATACTTTCAATGCTAGACACCTCACCACCATTCAGAGATCTCAGTACACCTGACAGCTCTATTGGAAAATTCTAACTCTCGTTTATTAGTCCTAGTTCTTCTTTGTAGAGTCACAAGGAAAAATGTAACCCCTCTTTCAAACAATATTTCTTCAAATGTTGAAGACAACTATCATAGGCCAACAGATCCACAGCTGTCCAGTCAAAAATCCTCAGTTCTTCTGACTGTTCCTCATGTAAAATGAATTCAAATCTCTTCTCCATATGAATAACTGTACTCTAAAAGTACTTCAGTTTTCCTCTTAAACTTTGGTGTTTCTCAAAGGGAAAACCCCAAATGAACTCAGAATAGCATAAATTAAAATGTGTCTTTAACATTCTTTATGTTAGTTATTTCTTTCCACCTTAGTGCATCCTAAGATACAAACAATGCAGAAACGGAAAGAGACAATGGATATTGTGAAAGATGGATGTGAGATCTATGATCTGGTTTCAACTCTTACTAGCTATTTGAGCAAGTTGCTTAACCTCTCTAAGCTTAAAATTTAAATTTACAAAATGGCAAAAATTACACTTACAAATTAAAGATAGACATGAGATTTACAAATAAATGCATGCATAGTTTCTAACAATCTATGCCTGGCACATAGTAGACATTCAATAAACTATAATTATTATTATTAATTTTTATGTTTTGGTGAGGCATGTCATGATTAATCATTTTATTATTTTATTTTATTTTATTTTATTTTATTTTATTTTATTTTATTCATGAGAGACACACAGAGAGAGGCAGAGACATGGGCAGAGGGAGAAGCAGACTCTCTGTGGGGAGCCTGATGTAGGACTCGATCCCAGGACCCTGAATCATGACCCGAGACAAAGGCAGATGTTCAACCACTGAGCCACCAAGATGCTCCTCAATGGTTAATATATATTCCATTTACAATCACCTTAAGATTCTTAAATCCTTTTACATATCACATTTTACTAGAACAACTATTAAAAAAAAACAACTATTTTATTGTGAAACCAGTGACATAAATTTACATTTATCTATTTATCTTTATTTCTTCCAAACATTTATCTATTATTTCAGTTGCTTGAATTCTTTATAGATGGCAATTCTAAAATCAAATATTTTAACTAATATTTTTCTCAATTTTGAACTACATAAAATTATGATCATTAATTGAATGGCATGTCATTGTTTAAAATATTTTTAAAATAAATAAATATTTTTAAAGAATGCAAGAACTCATTTAAAAAACAACATGGCATTGTTTAAAATGTAAAAAACAAACAAAAACTATACACACACATATATACACACACAAAAGGTTGAAGGAAGAGTCCTATCCTCTAGAAATATCCTTCAGATAAACACTGACCCTTTGCATCTAGAGTCTAGGAAACTCTGACATAATGAAATCCAAACATGTATCATATATACACCCACCCACCAAAGAAGGAAATGATTCTACCATGGGTGATTTATTCTTGGTGAACCCACAAAGTCTAATCATAATCATCACTTCCTTTTCTAAATGCTTATAACATCTCTCCTTTCTATTTAAAGATCCTACTTGTTTAGAGCAGCTTTAGGTTCACAACAAAATTAAGAGGAAAGTACAGAGTTTTCTCACATACCTCCTGCTCTAATAGCCTCCCTCATTATCGATATCCCCAACCAGGGTGGTACATTTGTTGCAACTATTGTTTGTAACAACTTATAGTTGACATCCTAATAACTCGAAGTCTTTAGTTTTCCTCAAGATTCACTCTTAGTGTTGTACATTCTATGGATTTGGACAAATGTATATCGAAGTGTCATAGAGTATTTTACAGCGCTAAAATTATTCCATGCTCCACCTATGCATCCCTTCCCTCTCCTCAGTCCCTGGCAACCACCAATCTTTTTACTGTTTCCACAGTTTCGACATTTGGAATGTCGAATGTCATATGTCCTATGGTTGGCATATGGCATATGTCATGGTGAAAAGCATATAGCCTTTTCATATTGGTTTTTCACTTAGTGATATAAATTTTAGTTTCCTCCAAGTCTTTAATGATTCAATAGTTCATTACTTTTTAACACAGAATAATTTTCCATTGTCCGGATGTACCACAGTACTTTTATCCATAAACTACAACATCTCTTCCCAATAATCCCTTCTCAATTCTTGCCCATTATTGGAAAAAAAAAAAGTCTTTGTCATTAACATGAAACTGGGGAATGATAAGAAAAAAATTACTTCACATAACACTTTCACAGAATGGGTAATTAATATAGGGAAGTATTTTTCAAATATACATTGCAGAGAAAATTATTCTAGGAAGATGCTCCATTTAACAGTTGGGGAATGGCTAAAAACATGACAGTGTCTTGGAGATTTTAAATTAAAAAGGTCTACTAAAGACTCTAAGAACTCTTATAGAAAAAAATTCCCATTTGTTAAAATTGAAAGTTCCTCAATATATTTAGTCACAAAATTATTCTCCTTAGGTCACAAATGGAAACCTCCCTTAAAACTTTTTTTCAAGTCTCTTTTTCAAATCAAAGGTATTGAGGAATAAACATCCCTTATACAATAAAAAATAGCTATTTAAAGTATAAAGTTTGATTAGTTCTGACAAATATATGCATTCATGTGTAAGCACCACTATAATAAAGACAGAATATTTATATCACCTAAAAAATTTGTCTTGTGTTTCTCTACTCTCAGTCTCTGAAAGAATGACAACTTCAGGCAACTACTGATTAGATTTCCCTTTTCTAGAATTCCTTGTAAAGGAAACCAAGATTCAGTCATGATTTTATATGTACTGGTGGATAATTCCTACTTTGCTGCTGAATAGTATTTAGTATTTCATCATACGAATATACCAGAATTCGTTTATCCATTCACCTCTAAATAGACATTTACACTGTTTGCATTTTAGATTATTATTAATAAAGCCTCTGCATAATTGTGTATAAGATTTTGTGTAGAGGGGCACCTGGGTAGCTTAGTCCATTGAGTATCTGACTTAGATTCAGATACTGATCTCAGAGTCCTGGAAACAAGCCCCACCTCAGGCTTCACACCCAGCAAGGAGTCTGCTTCTTCTTCCTCTGTACCTACCTGCTGAACTGTGCACTCTCCCTCTCACATAAATAAATAAAACCTTATTAAAAATTTGTATAGACATATGCTTTCACTTTCTTGAGTAAATAACAGGGAGTAGAATTACTGAGTCATATACTAGGTATGTTTCACTTCAAAGAAATTGTCAATTTTTTTTCCAAACTGGGTTGAACCATTTCACACACCTTTACATTTTACATACATGAGTGTTCTAGTTGCTTCATATTTTTACCAAAAATTGGCGTAGACAGTATTTTTCAGTTTTAGAGTTGTATGTTGTTTAATTGCTAATTATTCAGTTTTATCATGTATTGTTACTGATTTCTCATTTAATTCATTTTGGTGAGAAAGCAGACTCTAAGATTCAAATGTTTTAAATTTAATTGAGACCTGTTTTAGAGACCAGCATATAGTCTATCTCTATCTTACGGACTAGCATATAGTATATTGGTGACCATTTTTCACACAATCACCCAGATTACATATTCCATTCTCACTAGATAGAGTATTCTATAACTACCAAGTTATGTCGGATAATAGTTACAGTCAATATTCACCCTTAGTGTACCTCTACTTTCAATTTATCAGTTTCTGAGAGAGGATTTTGAAATCTTTAAATACAATGTTAGCTTGGGCAGCCCGGGTGGCTCAGCGGTTTAGTGCCACCTTCAGCCCAGGGCCTGATCCTGGGGAGGTGGGATCAAGTCCCACTATGGGCTCCCTACATGGAGCCTGCTTCTCCCTCTGCCTGTGTCTCTGCCTCTCTGCCTCTCTCTCTCTCGGACTTACGGACTTAAATAAATAAATGAATAAATAAATAAATAAATAAATAAATAAATAAATAAATAAATAAATAAAATAGATGTTAGCTTTAACTTATTTCTACTTTCAGCTCTGTCCATTTTTGCATCACATATTTTGAAGCTCTAATATTGGGTGTATTGAAATTTGTTAGGTCTGCATAATGATTTAACCTCTAAATCATTATGAAAATTCCTACATTATCATGGGTAATATTCTCTATTTTGGAGAATACTTTGTCTAATACTAATATGGCTATTCCTACTTTCCTTCGATCACTTTTATTTACTTTTAAGCCATGTATGAATTCATATTTAAGTTCTTACATGTAGATGAGCTTTTTATGCAGTCTGATAATCTCTGCTTTCAAATGTTATATTTACATGACATATCGTTAATATAATTATCAATATGATTGATTTCAATCTATTATTTTCTATTTATCTCTTCTATTTTTTTTCTTTTTTTCCTTTCTTTTCCTGTTCTGTCTTCTTTTGGATTAAATGAACACTTTTGTGATTCCATCTTATCTCTGCTGTTCATTTATTAGCTATATATGTCTTTTTTTAGTGGGCGTCCCAGAGTTTATTTACATCCTTAGCTTATCAAATTTATGCCACTTCACATATAATGTTAAAATGTTCACCTCCTCATCTTGCTGTTCTTTGTGTTATATGTTGTCATATATTTTATTTTTGTTCATGTTACAAACCGTATGATATACTGGTGTTTTTGGTAGTAAACAGTGAATTATCTTTTTAAGAAAAAGAAGAATCCCTAATATTTAATATTTCTGTTGCCTTTTTTTCTATACATCTATGTTTCCATCTGGTATTATTTTTCCATCTGTCTGAAGAACTTCCTTTAGTTTTTTTTTTTTTTTTTTTTTTTAATAGTGCAGTTCTGCCAACAGTGGATTCTCTAAGTCTCGGTGTCTCGGTGTCTGAAATTTTTTTTTATTTTGTCCTCATTTTTGAAATATAGTTTCATCAGATATAGATTTCTAGGTTGAAGTTGTTTTTCTTTAATAGCTTTAAAAATATCTTTCTATGGTTTTTTGTCTTCCTTTGTTTTGGAAGGGTAGTGTAAAGACATTCTTACCTTTTCTTTTCCTCTACATAAGTTGTCTTTGGGTTTCTGGTGTATATCCTGCTGGTAGTCCATCAAAACTTTTGGATTTGTGTGTTTATAACTTTCAACAAATATGGAAATATCTTCAACTGTTTTTCTCTAATCTTCTTTTCTACACTTTTCTCCCTGAATTTCAATTACATATTGGCAAAGTTAAATGCCTTGGTATTGTCTACCAGATTACTGAGTCTCTTTTAAATTTTTTAATTTTTTCTCTCTATGCTATCTTTCAGATTTGTTGTTGTTGTTGTTGTTACTGACTTCCAGGTTCAGCAATATTTTCTTCTCTAAAGTCTAATCTTTTATTAAGTCCATCCAGTAAAGTTTTCATTTCACAGCTCCACAAGACACCATGCATGCTGTGCCTGACTTCTCCCTCCCGAAGCCATGTCTTCTAAAGTGTCCCCAGGCAGAAAGCCAAACCAATCACCTCTCTTTTAGGAGTCACAGCATGCAAAACCACTTTCTTGTCCAATGGCTGAACACAATTATTTCATGGATTTCACCCAATGTTTCTAATTGTTTACAGTGGAATGTCAAGTCCCATATCAGTTTCTCCTTCATGGCCAGCAACAAAAATCTCATCCTGTGCAATTTTGGGAAATGCTAACCTAGAAAATTTATGTGAATACTTTAGGCCTGTTTTTATATTTCTGAGTCATTACTTTCCAATAATTTATTAAGAGAATGATAATTAATTCATAAGAATTTAAAAATGAGAAGTCTCTAACTAAAATTGGTATTTAATAGCCAGAAGACAAATTGCATGTATATCATTTTAGGAGGAAAAAGCTTAAATTAGGTCAGAATATTTTAAGTACAGTTGATACAGGACACACAATGAGTAATATCATATTGTGTTTAATTTATTAGAAATTCTTACTTCTATATTAAAGAAATGGCTCTTTCCTAGTTCCCCAATTAAAATACTAAAACATGTATCAAAAGATCATCTAATACTAGAACTAGAAGGAAATTATGCACCACCCTTTCCAAACTTCATATTTTACAGCTTTGGAATGTAGAGTCAGAGAAGGTAAATCACTTTTTCACTCACCCAAACCAACATAGCTTGTAGTTGGAATTGCTGATAATACCTGATCCCTAGTCTCATATGCCACACAGGCTTTATTCCCTCCTCCCTCAAAATGTAGTCTTTTATAGACATCTTTTATACACAACTATTGTTTTTACAAAAATCAAGCAACTAAATTACGGTACAAAGGAAGTGATAACGAGATATATATTTTATAAACCATTTGTTTCCCCTGTCTACTGTTTAGCACTATACACTATTACATTGAGTTAAAGTCTTAGAAAATAGTTATTATTTGAGCCCGTGAGGAATTTACAAAGAATTACAATTTTTTATCAAGAATCTTAAGTCCTTATAAAATATCTGATCTCTTCAAGAGGTCCCTTAAGGTTTTATTTTTACAATCTTACTTAGCAAGCATTTAAGCAAATAATTCATCTGACTGAGTTGTCTACATAGTTGAATTAATCTTCAGCAAGCTTGTGTTAGATTAAATAATGACCTGAGTGATGTTCAAACAATTCAGAATTAACTAGCATAAAATAAGCTTATAATTCCTTTCACTTATTACTAATACTGTATTACCTCATCTGCTTGAAAAAATGGGCATTGAGTTCAAAAGGAGAAGATGCCATAGTAAATGTAAGCTAAAAAGTGACTCATAGCTTTTGATCTCCAAAATACTTTCCACTGATTTTACCAATGCTCCATTTCAGTCATTCCTTCTGGTCCAGCATTAACCAAAAAACCATTGTTAAAATGCATGTTTGTGAAAAAATGCAATAGCTCAAGTTTATTATCAGATGGAAAAAGCAGAGTATCAAGTTCAGAGGAAATGAGTTTGCAAATATGCATTTATACATTTTAGTTGCAGATAATTATTGAGTACCTACTATATGCCACACATTGTACTAGGAAATACATAATGTACAAGCCAGAGTGATGATTAGTAATCTAACTTATTTTGTTCGTTTGTTCAGTTGTTGCCTGTTTCCTCCATTTACCACCATCAGCAAACACTGAATAGAAATTCAATCAACATTCTGTAAATCTTGCTCATCCTTGTATCCCACTAGATTTGTTCCTGCCATGTAACAGTCACCTCGTCAATATTTGTTGATTGATTAAATGAATGGCACTACCCTGCCCTCATGAGAGTCTGATGTTAGGGAGGTGGTTGAGGAAGCTGATAACACAAGACATGGTTCAGTAAGGAAGTAGCTAGAATGTTTTACTTTGATATATCAGTATTTTATGGCTCTGAATTTTCTGGGTTTCATGTAAGTACTAAAGGAGAATAATTTATTTTCATATATTTATCAATTTATATTTTAGTGATTTTTCCAGATCTCTATTTTGTTCTATTCTCACAGTAATAAATACACCAGAACAAACATTAGAATCTCAGAACTAAAGATTAGAAGGGGAAGGAGAAGGAATTAGAGCAATCTGGATTCGACCAGGCCCCAGACAATCTCTTCCCTTACTTTGGGTCCACCTCAAGGGCAGATTCACCAGTGTGTTCCTTCTTTTTTTTGCCCCCGGGGGGCGGGGGGACTGGCAGCAGCTTTATTTGGGAAAAGACATTTGAATTGGCTTTCGGTTGGGGGCATGACCAAGAAGGGGTACCCACGGCAGTAGACTCCCCCTAAGGGTAGGTTGGGGACCAGGGCTGAGCCTTAGGTGGGTCTATTGCACGCAAGGCTCCCCTGCACAGCTCCTTCCCCCAAAGGCTTCATGGGGCTACAAGAGCAAGGAGGCTGAGAGGGCCCGCGGTGGCTGTTCACTTGGGCAGGACGTCAGACGACTCAGACACCAGCTTCCCATCTTGAGTCTCGATCTTCTTCAGAACCACAGCCTTGGAGGAGCTGCTGCGGCTGAAGGAACCGCCAGGGCCAAAGCTGGACTGGAAGGAGCTCTGGCCTAGTTGGGGCCGGGGCTTGTGAGGCCCCCGTAGGCCAAGTTCAGGCCACCGGAGTAGCCGCTGGTGGTCTTCGTATGGATGCTCATGTTCTGCATCCCAGACTCCAGCCGGCTCTTCTTGCCCTCCAGCAGCTTGCAGTCGGTGGCGATCTCGATGTCCAGGGCCAGCCTGACGCTCAGGAGCTCCCGGTACTCGCGCAGCTGCCGGGCCATGACCTGCTTGTCCCGCTGCAGGGAGGCCTCCGGCTCGGCCACCTTGGCATTGGCGTCCTTGACGGCCAGCTCCCCGCACTGCTGGGCGTCGGCGATGGCGGCCTCCAGGGCAGCCCTCTGGTTTTTGAGGGTCTCGATCTCAGCCTGGAGGCGGCTGATGCTCCGGTTCATCTCGGAAATCTCAGTCTTCGTGCGGCGGAGGTCATCCCCGTGCTTCCCAGCCAAGGTCTGCAGCTCCTCGTACTTGATCTGGTGCATGGTCTCGGCCTCTGCCCGGCTGCGGTTGGCGGTTGGCGATGTCCTCGTACTGGGCCTTGACCTCAGCGATGACGCCGTCCAAGGTCCAGGGAGCGGCTGTTGCCGGTGGACAGCACCGCGGACGGGTCGAGATCTGGGACTGCAGCTCATGGGTCTCCTCTTCATACAGCTGCCCTGAGGACTTGATCTCGACGGTCAGCCCTTCCAGGCGGGACTCCAGTTCTATCTTGTTCATGTAAGCTTCATCCACATCCTTCTTGATGAGGACAAATTCATTCTCCATGTCTCCACGCAATTTGATCTCATCCTCGTATTTATTTTTGAAGTCCTCCACGAGCCCCCCTGTAGGTTGCCAAGCTCCACTTCCAGCTTCAGCTTCTCCTGCCCCGGGGTGTCCAGCTGCCTCCGGAGGTTGTTGATGTAGCTCTCAAACATGTTGTCTATGTTGCTTCCAGCAATTTTCTGCTCCTGCAGGAGGCCCCACTTGGTCTCCAGGATTTTGTTCTGCTGCTCCAGGTGTCTGACCTTGTCGATGAAGGAGGCAAACTTGTTGTTTGAGGCCCTTGATCTGCTCCTTCTCCTGGGTGCGCACTGCCTGGATGTTGGGGTCCACCTCCAGCTTCAGGGGGCTCAGCAGGCTCTGGTTCACTGAGACGGCCCCGGGCTGCCGTAGCTCCCGACCACACTCATGCTGCTGTTCAGGCCACCCCGGAAGCTGCTGCCGCTGCCGCCCACCCGGGAGAAGGCGGAGGAGCTGATGTGCGAGCTGGCCCGCTTGTGTAGGAGCGGCTGCTGAAGGCCCAGGGGCTGGAGGTGGACACCTTGTAGGACTTCTGGGTCACCCTGATGGACATGGTGGAGGCTAGAGTGGAGGCGAGGAGGCGGAACCTGACAGAGGTTCCAGAAGGAGCGCGAGGAGCCGCTTCTAGGTGGGCCAGTGTGTTCCTTCTAAAGAAAAAAGAAACTCCAAATTCAAAAGAATTAGTGAATAATATAGATTTTATGGACTATTTCTTGGGAAATAAAAAGTAAAAGTTACACCACACCAAAATATTATTACCATCACTAATTAATACCTCTTTCTTCTCCCGAAATACTTCCTCATCTAAGATATTTATCTCCTGAGAATCAGAGAGATGAGTATCTTTCTGCCCCTGTTCAATCTCTAAAATATATCCTCTCTCTTGCTTCAAATCATTCATTTCTCATGCTCAATTTGCATGTCACACTAAACACGGCAGAGGTCACCAACAAACACCTATGTTCCTTGGTCACACCCTTCAAGGACATCCAAGTCATCTGGCCCACATGAGCACACTTTGAGTTCAGGGACAGGTTCAGTCTGTGTTTATACTTCTTCCTGTAAAGAACCTTTCAAAATAATAGTATGTTTACTTTACAGCTAAGGAAACTGAAGCTTGAGAGTATAGATAACTTGGCTAAAATGAGATAGGGAGCAAATAACAGTAGAAATTAAAAACCACATGTACCTGTCTCCAAATTTCTGTGCTACTTACTAGTTTCTATATGTTTCATAATAATGGCTACTACTAATTGAACATCTGCCTTTGGGAAGCACTTGTGCTATACATTTCATACACATTATGTAATTTAGTCTTCATTTTAACCTGACTATAAGTAATGTCACTAGCCCCATTTTACAAGTGAGAAATCTAAGGGTGAGCAAAGATAAGGCACTTGCCCAAGGTCACAGAGCAAGAAAGTAGTAGAGGGAAGATACAATCAGATCTATTTGACTCATTTATTTTGTTACATTCCCCCATACCACACTGTTGAAAGAGAACATAGTGATGCCTCAGTTCAACATTCTACATCAATATAGTAAGTCCCTTTGCATGCATTAATGAAATATAATTTTCTACGTAGATCTTTACAGTGAAAAGGTGTTCACTACTCCATAAGGACCATTTCTAAGGTAGATATAATTTGCAATAAGAAATGTATTTGTTTTGAAATAAAGGTTGCCCTTATTTAACTATGGATTCTATTGTTCTGTCAGATAAATAAATAAATAAATAATTTTCTCTAGCTCTCTTCCACAGCATAGCCCTTCCAGTGCTCCATTCATTTTCAACCATTTAGAGTATACTTACCATATGCTATACAGTGTGCTCAACACTGAATATAATGATGAGAACACAGACAGTCTCTTATAGCTTACTGATTTAAGCAGACACTATACACAAATTGATGTATAATTGCAAAATCATGGTGAAAATGCAGGGACTTATAAAAGCGTATTCTGAGGGGCCTTAGTGCAGTTGGGTCGAAATGGGTGTTCTGGAAGAACTCCCAGAAAAGGGGATATTTAAAGAGTAAGTAGGAATTAACAAAGCAAAGATAGTTAAGGAGCAAAGCAAGGCAATAAGATTTAGTATACAGAACAGTGTACACATCACTGTGGCTGGAGAAAGCATAGGGACTTCCAATAATGACAAGAAGGGCAGTGAAGCTGAACCAAGGGAGTAACTGAGAGGATCAGTGAAGTTAAGGTAGTAAAATAATACAGGATCCAGTTAATACATGAAAGTCCATACACACACCAGTCGTAATTTTGATCTTCAGTAACAAGTACTGACACACAGATCTTGGTTTCTAATACCATTCCTCAATAAAGGGAACCACGGCTCCTTGGAGAAAGGATTGGGGTAGGAAATATACTAGGTGAACCAGTAGCAAAATGTGGTGTGAGAAAGAAAGGAAGTGCTCAAAACAAACAACAAACAAACATATGGAAAATGATGGATGTAGGTCAAAGGGACACAGGAGGCAAGTGAAAGAACTTTTAATGGCCCAACCTGAAACAATTTGAGCGAAACAATAAACAAAGTAGCACTGGATTATAACTCAAAGTAAAAATAAATATCCATGAGTCCATGTAAATTAATAAATACATAAGTGGGAAAAATAGACACATCTCCCTGTATAGAAGAATTCCAAATAATTTATGTAGATACTTGCCTTTGTAGAAGTAGATCATAACTCCTATTCCGTAAGAGTGAGCTGAACATAGTTACTTCCTTCCAAAGAGTTCAGTATGGAAAGGCGGGGAAGAAGAAATTTACAGAGTAGAAACCCAAAAAGCACTAGCTCAGCATGGTGGTCAGGATCAACACTGACAGATGTAGAGCATACTGATAGCATATATCCTTGATATGATGTGTTGAGAATGGCACTTAATGTCTGTGGTCTTCCTTGCAAAGCCCATATCCCCACTCTAATCATGAAAAAAAAAAAAAACAACAACATCAGAGAAACCCCAATAGTGGAATAGTGTACAAAATATCTGACCAGTAGCCTCCATAAATGTCAGGGTTATTAAAAACAAGGAAAGTCAAAGAAACTGTCACAGCCAAGAGGAACCTAAAGAAACAGAATTAAATACAATGTGGTATCCTGTATAGAACCCTCAAATGGAAAAAAAAAAAGACACAGGATGCAAACTAAGAAAATATGAAAAAGTATGAATTTTAATTAATAATGAGGTATCATAATCAGTAGAGAATTGTGACAAATGTAACATACTAATGTAAGATGTTAACAATAGAGGGAATTTGATGTGAGTATATGAAAACTCAGTATCATCTTTTCAATTTCTCTGAAATTTTAAACCTATTAAAAAATAAAATATTTTTTAAAAACAGAAAGAAAGAAAAGAAAAGAAGAGAAAAGGGGAAAAAAGGAAAGCAAAGCAAGCAAGGGGAAAAAAGACCTTTAATCTGAAGTCACAGCCTGGCCTATGGTACAATCAGGACTCTGGCTTAAGAGTATTTGCATAAGATCACTCTGTAGTAGAAGAGAGATGTCCATTTATCTATCTTACCAGTGACCTGGGCAACTTCAATGTCTCTGTAAATTATCCTTTTGAAACTACCCTAGTCTCACAATTGATGAACCTGCTAAACTTCAGAGATCTCCTGTACTTCATGCCCCTATGAAACAGGAAATGATCTGCTATAAATACCCCAAACATCCTATTATTCTACTTCTACTTTCTGAACCCAATCTCCACATCATAATGAATTCCTATTTCTTGTCACTTCCCTGTATCCCATTCTATCAACTCTCTTCCCACACTGTGCCTCTCCAGAACTTGCCTGGGCCCCCAGAACACCCATTTACTGCAAATATTTCCCATCAATATTTCCCAAATATTTCCCATCATAAAAGATTCTTTTATGCTTTTAGCATTCAGCAACTGCTCCTTCCCCAGACCCCAGCCAGTTGATCTTCCAGTCTTGCTCCCAGAATGCTCAGAGCTATCAACAATACCAAAGTACTCAGTGGATTGACTCCAGAATAATAATATCCCACTTCTGTTGGACTCCTAATGGGTTCCACTGATCCCTTTTCTCTGAATGCTCTTGTACCAAGTGCTCTCAATTGGCTTCCTAAGGCCTTGTCCACTTGTTTTGAGCCCCTAGCTTACACATTTCTTCCTTCATTTTCTCACACAGAATTGCCTCCAGCCTGAGGAGATGGTGGTCATCAGACTCTAATCTCCTCAGCTTCCCTCTCCGTACTTTAGAAGGTACACCTTCCCTAACTCACATCCTTACCACTTTGTCATCCTTACTCTGACAACGTGCTTCCCTCTTTCCACCTTCTTCTCATTTTTCCCAAAAGACCACCTACCAGAGATCTTCACTGTACCACCTCTAACTATGGTATAGAATCCCTCTCATTTCCTGAGAGGCCTTATCTCCTTAATTACCCCTTCTCTCTCTCCCTCTCATGACTTCATGTCTACTTCTCCCTGGATATCAAACATTCCCCCGTCCTACAAACAAGTTTTGCTTAACCTGTAATATTTGATTGCCAAAGAACAATACTGCATTCATTTATCACTTGTAACTTTTCCTGATGGGCAAGTTTTTTTTTTTTTTTTTTTTTTTTCAAAATGTGAGCTGAGGCAAAGAAAAAAATACAATAAAGCACATCATTGGCAGTGAAAATACAGGCACTACTAGTCAAGATGCTCTCTAGATGTCAAGATGGTTTTAATTTTCTATGGTTCTCTAATTCCTCTGTCATTTTCTGTCTTTCTAGAGCCTCTGGGTAAAGATTCTAACAGAGTTAACTTCATCTTGTCTTCTATTGTACCAGATTATTGGCTTGCCTAAAATTTTCTTGAGGGAAGATTTCATGTTTAATGTATCTCAAACAATGTTTTGTGAATAATATGTATTAATTAATTGTTAATACTCTATTCCTAAAAGAATTTGAGGCATCTCTTTTCCTTGTTAATAAGTATAAAGAAATAAAAATAAAGAACATAGCCTTAGGACCTAGATGATATGGAAAATGATACCAGCAATTTATTTGATATAGGTTCTAAGTGCTACCAAGGTAGGTCCTTGAGAGCAAGGTCCCATTTTGATGTATGTTTTGTATAGTGCCTATGTCAATGGGAATTGATGATGAATAAATTGAGTGTGAAAGCAATATGACTTATGGATACAGTGAAGAACCAGACTCCTATCATCTATTATCAGCTCTAGAATTACATAGATAGCCTTTAGATATCTAAATAGTTGTATTTGTACTCCTCCATAATTAAGAGTTTCTGGGATTTCATAGTTGCTTAATTAAATTAAAGGAATAGACATTCCGTGACACCTTTAGGAAAATGATTCCAATTATAGGGCCAATCTGTCAGTAAAAGTCAAGAGGCCAAACATCTTAATAGCAAAGTTTCAGGGAACAAAGGATGAATATAATAAGAAGGAGGCATACTTAGTAATTAGTATTGCTATCAGCTAAGTTTCATAGAAATTGCTTGTAATCTTTGACTTAAGAACTTTGGATGCAAGGCAGGGTATGTAATTCAGCACTCTCAGCTCAGATGGCTTGGGTAGCCATTTGGCCTCTGTTAGAGACAGCACCATATTGAAGACTTAGCTTTGCCTTTGCTGTGACAAATCAGACATCAAGCACCAGTAGCAGTCAGGTCAGCTGTGGGGTGGGTGAGCCCATACTGTTGACCTCATGCATATTCTCCATCTGTGCCACCCTGACTACTCTGTCACTGACCCACTATGAATTGCAGGTGGTTGAGAACAGAAACTGGCTGGCATTATCAAGAAAAGTCATACTATCCACCTGTTTTTTCAATGCTTCCTATGTGATATATATTTCTATCTTGGTAATTGATTGCTACATAATAAATTATCCCAAAACTTAGCAATTTGAAATGATACACATTTGTTATTTCCACTTCTGTAAGTTAGGTATCTGGACACTGCTTATATGGGTCCTCTGTGTCACATAGGGGTCCTCTGCAACAAAGTGTCTACCAGGGCAAGAATCTTATCTGAAGCCACAAATAGGGAAGGATCTGCTTTCAAGTTCTAGTGGTTGTTGATAGGACTCAATACCTTGCAGTTGTCACACTGAAGGTCTTGATTCCTTGTTGGCTGGCTGTTCGTTAGAGACTGCATTCAGTTCCTGGTGCATGGGCCTTCCCACTATGGTGGTTAGTTTCATTGAAACTGCAAGATAGAAACTGCTAGCAATTTGGAAGTATTTTTCTTACATGACAATCTGGAAGTGACACTGCATCATCTTTGACACAATATATTGGCTAGCTGCAGTAGCCAGGCCAACCCACAGTAAAGAGAAGAGGACTACACAGGACACGGATAACAGGAAACATATATCACTAGAACCACCTTAGAATCTGCCTGCCACAATCTCCACTGGGTATTTTCATAAAACACAAAGATTCACATATTCTGTGTCCATTCTTATAGGTCCACCCACTCACCTTTTCCCTAGACCTGCTTGACTCTGATCTTCCTATATTGCTCTTCTCAGAGGGCTGACCAACTAGCTCAGTCATTTTATATTTCCCAGGAATAGGTATAGTATTATCCTTACCTTCTGTCAACAGAAAGTTGATGGCCAGATAACTTCAAAGCTCTGCCCACTAAGAGAATTTCCCTTCGCCATTGTCTTTCACCTCTGAGTTGGGGGCAAAGCACTCTATTTTTAGCTTATACCAAACATATTAAGCTAAATTATTTATTAATCAGGTCCAAGTTTTGTTTTGGACTTTTTTAATTTTAAAATTGGGATCCCTGGGTGGCGCAGCAGTTTGGTGCCTGTCTTTGGCCCAGGGCATGATCCTGGAGACCCGGGATCGAATCCCACGTCGGGCTCCCGGCATGGAGCCTGCTTCTCTCTCTGCCTGTGTCTCTGCCTCTCTCTCTCTGTGTGACTATCATAAATAAATAAAAATTTTAAAAAAAATTACACTTACTGCTTTATTCCTGATTGCAAATAATATGTCAATAGTAAAAATAAGGAAAATAGGGCTAAAACAATGGAAATTATTACTCGTGAGACTATAGTTTAGAGGTAATCATGTCTGTGTATATACATATGCAAATGTATAAATATTCATTACACATATTTGCAAATATGTAGATAAAGATACACATATTACATATATATATGTTATTGGATCTGGTATTCGATTTGCCTGCTACTGCTGCTGTTTCATGGACATAGGCAGAAGACCTAACTCCTGGAACAAAGACAACTTTATTGCACAGAGCAAGGAATAATGAATGTGTAAGCCCAGATTTTTTACTTTTCCTTCAGGCCATAGAGAGCCTACCAGGCTATAGGTGTAAACTGAGGGAGAAATGTCAGTGCAACAGATGTAGGTAATTTGGGATTTTGTGTTCCTATTCACATAAATTACCACACCTTCCAGACCTGCTTAGGCCAAAGCAGTAATTATCATTTCTTCCATATAATGGATTGCCACTTTACTTACCCAAACTCATGACTTGTTCTGACAATACTTTTAACAGACAACTCCAGTTATATGGCCGCTTAACATCTGGGGATCAAGCACTTAGTCTCTATTAAGACCTAATAGCATAGCACGAGTCACATTTTGATCAGTGACCAGTTTTTGTCATAGATAACATGACCTTGCTCAAAAACTCAGCAGTACATGCTATGACTTTCCACTCCGGCCTTGCCAGAGATTCCACTCAGCTTTATTACCTAAGGCTGACACCTTTAGCACCATTGGATATACCCGGTCTTACGGTCCAAAAGGCAGAACTGCTCTTACCTTGATAGAAAGCTATTTGTTGCTCTGGGTCTGACTCAAAACTGACAGCCTTCTGAGTCACTTCATAAATGGGTTAGATCAGTTTTTTCAAGTATGGCACATGCAGTTTCTAAAATCCAAAAATGCTATAAGCTTGAGACTTCTGGGGAAGATGGTGGCATAGAAGGACCCTAAGCTCACATTGCCCCATGGATACACTTAGGTAACAGCCACATCAATGTAAAAAAATAACAACAACAACAACAAAAAAAAAAAAAAACAGAAAATGACCCAAAGACTGGCAGAACAAACTCTCCAAAACTAAACGTAGAGAAGAGGCCACATGGAGGCTAAATGGACCACCAGGATTGTCCCTGGGAGTAAGAAATGCTGCAGGAATGGAGAGGAGAGAAACACACTCTCACACCAGGGAACCTTCATGAGGACAATGAATCCCCATAACATTTGGTTTTGAAAACCAGCAGGGCTGAATTTCCTGAGTTCTTACAACCCAAAGGGCTTACAACCTGGAACTTTAAAAATCAGCAGACTCTTAGGAAAGTGGGAAGTGCTATAGGAAACTGAGTCAATGCCCTTAAAGAAATAGCACAAAACCAGCCTCACAGAGATACAGCATAGAAACAGCTTTTTAAAAAATATATGGGGAATACAGCAGGGAGATTTGTTTATTAATCTCAGAGCTCTCATGCTAGAGGGGCAGAAGTCGTCCTAGAGACTTCTCTAGGAATAAAGGAGCTGTCAGGTGCCATTTCCTTCCTCTTCCCCACGAGCCTAAACACATGGACACCTATGGGAACCAACACAGTGCCAACATCCCCTACCCCTTCGACCCCCATGTTCTCCTGTAGACATGCCCTCCTACCCCAGCCAGGTCCTCAGCTTCAGGTCCCATCCCACACAAAGCTTCCTAATACCAAGCATACCCCTGCATGCTTCTGTGGATCCACCCCTCCAACCAGCTGCTGCTTGGTCTCCTCCCTCTACCTCAGACATTATTGAAGCAGCATGCCCCACCCACACATTTCTGCAGTACTGTCCTGCAGATACTTGGTCTGATTCAAGCCCAAGGAGGCCCCAGACTGACCCACTGACAACACAGAGACCAAATATTGCCCACAGCAGACAAAGATTGCCATTGCAGATGACTAGACTTAAGGTAGAAGTGGCTCAGTCACAACAGCAGTGCACATGTAACACACATAGAAGATTCCCCTAAAGTGTCAGGTTTTGGTGAAGAGAGGACATTGCACTGTTGGGCACTACAGGACCTCCTCTTCATAAGGCCACTAGTTTCAAGAGCAAGAGACGTAAGTGACTTTTCTAACAAATAGAAACAAATACAGAGAGTGAGACAGAATGAGTAAACAGAAAACAAAGTCCCAAATGAAAAAACAGGACCATATTAGAGCAAGAGAGCTAAATAAAATGGAAATAAGTAACATGCCCAGTAGAGATTTAAAGTAATGGTCATAAAAAATAAATTAGTAAGTAGGTAAGTAAGTAAATAAATAAATAAGTAAATAGATAAAGTAAGTAAGTAAGTAAGTAATGGTCGTAAAGATAGTTACTGGACTTGAAAAAAGAGTAGAGGAACTCATTGAGATTCTTAACAAAGAGATAGAACACATAAAAAGAACTAATCAGGGATTAAGAACTCAATAAATCAAATTTAAAATACACTAGATAGAATAAGTGTTAGACTAGAGGAAGCAAAAGAATAGATCAGTGACCTGGAGACAGAGTAATGGAAAACAGTCGGTCTGAAGAGAAGAGAGAAAAAATTAATAATAAATGAAAGCAGACTTGGGGAACTCAGCAACACCATTAAGCATAACAACATTCACATCATAGGACAAGAGAAGAGAGACGACGGAGGACAGAAAATTTATTTGAAGAAATAATAGCTGAAAATTTCTTGAATCTGGGAAAGGAACAGAAATCTAGATCCAGGAGACACAGAGATCCTCTAACAAAATCAATCTAAGGAGGTCCACACTAAGACACATAGTAATTAAAATCGCAAATCTAGTGATAAAGAGAATTTTAAAGCAACAAGAGAAAGAAAACAGTTACATACAGGGGAAACTCCGCCTATAAGACAATTTTTCAGAAGAAACTTTGCAGGACAGAAGAGAGTGACATGATACATTCAAAGTGGTAAAAGGAAAAAAAAACTTGCAGCTAAGAATAGTCTATCCAGAAAGGTTATCAGTCAGAACAAATGAAGAGATAAATAATTTTCCAGAAATAAAAAAGTTATGGGACTCGGAGTGAAAATTAAGTGGATCATAAGTAGGA
The DNA here is from genome assembly GCF_003254725.2 of Canis lupus dingo. Taxonomy (NCBI): domain Eukaryota; kingdom Metazoa; phylum Chordata; class Mammalia; order Carnivora; family Canidae; genus Canis; species Canis lupus. Next base: position 8,700,201 of record NC_064263.1, on the reverse strand, counting down.
GTAAGAAAAGTAGGAAACACAAAAGCAGTGTATCTATAAAAATCAGTCAAAAGACTCACAAAAGGATGTAAAGTTCGATACTGTAACCTAAAATTTTAGGGGAAGAAGAATAAAGAATAGGTTCAAACATAAGCAACCATCAACTTAATATAGACTGCTAAATGCAGAAGCTGTTATATACAAACCTAATGGTATCCACAAATCAAAAACCAAGAGCAGATATGCAAACAATAAAGAGAAAGGAATCTAAGTATGCCACTAAAGAAAGCCCAACACACTATAAGAGGAGAGCAGAACAGAAAAGAACTACAAAACTATCATAAAACAAGTAACAAACTGTCAATAAGGACATAAGTATCAATAACTGCTTTCATAAATGTACAAATGCTCCAATCAAAAGATAAGGTGACAGAATGGGTAAAAATTTACATGCTGCCTATAAGAGACCCATTACAGACCAAAAGACAAGAGCAAATTGAAAGTGAAGGGATGAAAAAGTAATTATTATGCAAATAGATGTGAAATGAAAGCCAGAGTAGCAATACTTATACAAACTAGACTTTGAAACAGACTGTAACAAGAGACCAAGAAGGACATTTTATCAATCAAAAAGGGAATAATCCAACACGAAGATATACTAACGGTAAATATTTACCCAACCAACACGGGAGTACCCAAATGTATAAAGCATCTAATAATAAACATTAAGGTACCAATTGATAGTAATATAATAATAATAGGGGACTTTAATATCCCACTTAGATCAATGGATAGATCATGCAAACAGAAAATCAACAAGGAAACTGGGGCTTTGAATGACACACTGGACCAGATGGATTTAACAGATATATTTAAAATATTCCATCCTAAAACATCACAACACAGATTTTTCTGAAGAGCACATGGAACATTCTCCAGACAAGATTACATATTAGGCCACAAAATAAGTCTCAATATGTTAAAAAGATAAAAATCACACCATGCATCTTTTCTGATCACAAAGCTATGAACTAAAAATTAGCCACAAACACAAAAATCAGGAAATGTACAAATACACAGAGGTTAAATAATATGCTACTGAATAATGAATGGGTCAACCAAGAAATCAAAGATACATGAAAACACATGAAAATGTAAATACAATGGTTCAAAAGCTTTGGGATGCAGCAAAAGTAGTTCTAACAGAGTTTATATTGATATAGGCCTACCTCAAGAAACAAGAAAATACTCAAATATACATCTAATTTTATGCCTTCTTGAGAAAAAGAATAAACAAAACCCTAAACCAGGAGTGGATAGAAAATAATAAAGATTAGAGCAGAAATAAACAGACTAGAAACTAAAAACAAAATTAAAAAAAAAAAAAAACCCACAATAGAACAGATCATTGAAACCAGGAACTGGTTTTTTGAAAAGATCAACAAAACTGATAAGCTTTTAGTTAGAATCATAAAAAGAGGGGGAGGAATAAAATAAAATCAGAAATGAAAAAAGAGAAATAACAACTGACACCACAGAAATATAAAGGATTATAAGAAAATATTATGAAAAATTATATGACAACAAATTGGACAACCTAGAAGAAATGGATAAATTCCTAGAAACATTTAACATCACACAACTAAATTATGAAAAACAGAAAATTTGAACAGATGGATTACCAGTAATAAAATAAATCAGTAACCAAAAAACTTCCAACAAACAAAAGCTCAGGACCAGACAGCTTCACAAGTGAATTCTGCCAAACACTTAAGGAAGAGTTAATACCTATTCTTCTCAAACTATTCCAGAAAATAGAAGAGAGAGCAAAGCATCAGAATTCATTCTATAAGGCCAGTATTACTGTGATACTGAAACCAGATAAGGACACTCCAAAAACAGGGGGAAATTACAGGCCAATATCCCTGATGAACACAGTTGTAAAAATTGTCAACAAAATATTAGCAAACCAAATCCAACAATATATTTAAAAAATCATTCACCACAGTGAAGTGGGATTTATTTCTGGGATGCAAGCATGGTTCAATATTCACAAATGAATCAACATGATATATTACATCAACAAGAAAAAGGATACAAACCATGTGGTCATTTCAGTAGATACAAATAAAGCATTTGACCAAGTACCAAATCCATTCATGATAAAAGCTGTCAACAAAGTAAGTTTAGAAAGAACATGCCTGAGCATAATAAAGGCCATATATGAAAAAGCTAATACCATATTCAATGGTGAAAAACTGAGAGTCTTTCCCCTAAGGTCAAGAATAAGACAAAATTGTCCACTCTCACCAGTTTTACTCCACCTAGTACTGGAAGTCTTAGCTACAGGATCAGACAACAAAAAGAAATATAAGGCATCCAAATTGGTAAGGAAAAAGTAAAACATTCATTATTTGTAGATGACATGATACTATATATAGAAAACCCTAAAGAGTCCACCAAAAAACTAGAACTGATAAATGAATTTGGTAAGGTCACAGGGTACAAAATCAACATATAGAAATCTGTTGCATTTCTAGACACCAATAATCAATTAGCAGAAAAATAAATTAAGAAAACAATCCCATTTACAATTGTAACAAAAATAATAAAATATTTACTAATAAACTTAACCAAGGAGATGAAAGACCTATAGTCTGTAAACTATAAAACAGTGATGAAAGAAATTAAAAGCAACACCAACAAATGGAAAGTCTTTCCATGGTCATGGAATGGATAAAAAATAATAATATGAAAATGTCCCTAGTGCCCAAAGCAATCTACAGATTAAAATGCAATCGCTATCAAAATTGCAACAACATTTTTCACAGAACTAGAACAAACAATCCCAAAATTTGTATGGAACCAAAAAAGACCCCAAAATAGCCAAACCAATCCTGAAAAAGAACAAGACCCAAATGTGAGATCTAAAATCATAAAAATCCTAGGAGACAGCATACACAGTAGTTTCTGTGACATCAACTATAGCAATATTTTTCTAGATATGTCCTCTGAGGGAAGGGAAACAAAAGCAAGAATAAAGTATTGGGACTACATCAAAATAAAAGGGAAAGATTTATCAAATCTAAAAGACAACTTCCTGAATGAGAGAAAATATTTGCAAGTGACATAGCTAATAGAAGTTTATAGTATCCAAAATATCTAAAGAACTTATACAACTCAACACCCAAAAACAAATAATCCAATTAAAAATGGGCAGAGGACATCAACAGACATTTCTCTGAAGAAGACATACTGCTGATCAACAGACAAGTGAAAAGAAGTTCACAATCATTCATCACCAGGGAAATACAAATCAAAACCACAAAGAGATGTCACCTCACAACTGTCAAAATGGCTAAAATAAAAAACATAAGAAACAAGTGTTGGTGAGGATGCAGAGAAAAAAGAACACTGGTATACTGTTGGTGGGAATGGGAATGGTGCAGCCACTGTGGAAAATAGTATAGAGGTTCCTCAAAATGTTAAAGAAGAAGTACCATATGAGCTAGTAATTCGACTATTGATTATTCAACCAAGGAATATGAAAAGACTAATTCAAAAAGACATAGTCACCCCTGTGTTTATTGCACTATTATTTACAATAGCCAAACTATGGAAGCATCACAAGTATCCACCATTAGATGCATAAAGACATGGTAAATACACACACATACACACACACACACAATGGAATTTGACTCAGCCATAATAAAAAATGAAATCTTGCCATTTGCAACATGGATGGAGCTAGAAAGTATAATGCTAAGCAAAATAAGTCAAAGAAAGACAAATACTACGTGATTTCACTCATATGTGGAATTTAAGAACAAAACAAATGAACAAAAGAAAAAGAGATAAACCAAAAAACAGATTTTTACCTACAGAGAACAAACTCATGGGTATCAGAGGGGAGATACGGGGAGGATGGGCAAAATAGATGAAGGGAATTAAGAGTACATTTATCAGGATGAGCACTTGTATAATGTATAGAACTGCTGTATTGTATACCTGAAACTAATATAACACTGTAAATTAACTATACTGGAGTTTCTGTATTGTATACCTGAAACTAATATAATACTGTAAATTAACTATATAGAGCTTCTATAACTCATTCCTAATGGTTGAAAGTGAGGGACCAATAACTTTATCTTTAAAAAGATGTCTTGATTTGCCCCCGACTACTTTATCATTGTGCAGATCTCTGAAAGATTATATGAAGTTTACTTTCTACTCTCTGGCTCCTTACAAGGGAATTCATACTGCTTGCCACTTTCTACTTAGCAAGTCAGATTAACTTGATGTCATCAATATAGTAGACAGGCATAATGTTAGGTTGGGATGAACAGGAATGGTGAATACCAAAGGAATACCAAAAGACTGTAAAGACAGTCTCTAGCCCTAAGCCAATTTAGAGAGAAGAGAAATATAAAAATCAAGTAACCATAGAAGATTTTATATTGTATTTATCAACTTTACTGTAGGAGCAAAAGAAATGGTGTAAGAGTTTAGAGAAAGCCAAGAGCATTATATGTCAGATGGTTACTATAAGCCAATTCATAGACCCAGAATTATACACAGACTAAAATACAAATAGATATGTTTATTATTCATGTATGCTATGTCTACAGTCCAAAGAGTTTTCATATCAGTTGAAAGACTTGGTACCACAGGGCCATTTAGGAATCCGGACAAATAGAGGCCTTATCATCTTCAATACATGCTTTCCTAGGTCTCCTCAGACTTTGATATGCCATTAGAGGAAATTAATGTTTCATGTGCAGAAGTTTTATGAACCTGGAAATGGCACACATCTCCTTTTTAAATTCTATTTGCAGAGGCGGGGCAAGATGGCGGAAGAGTAGTCACCTGTCCCCACCAACTTACCTAGATAACTTTCAAATCATCTTGAAAACCTACGAATTTGGCCTGAGATTTAAAGAGAGAACAGCAGAAACACTACGGAGACAAGATTTCTCGCATCTATCAAGTACAACCTGTTTTTTTTTTTGTTTTTTTGTTTTGTTTTGTTTTTTTTAAGTACAACCTGTTTTTAGCCACTCTGCACTGAGCAAAATGACTAGAAGGAAGAATTCACCACAAAAGAAAGAATCAGAAAAAAAGAAAAAAGAAAGAATCAGAAACAGTACTCTCGCCCACAGAGTTACAGAATTTGGATTACAATTCGATGTCAGAAAGCCAATTCATTAGCACAATTATAAAGCTACTGGTGGCTCTGGAAAAAAGCTTAAAGGAATCAAGAGACTTCATGACTGCAGAATTTAGATCTAATCAGCAAAATTTAGTTTTTTTTTTAATTTTTATTTATTTATGATAGTCACACACACAGAGAAAAAGAGAGGCAGAGACACAGGCAGAGGGAGAAGCAGGCTCCAGGCACTGGGAGCCCGATGTGTGATTCGATCCCGTGTCTTCAGGATCACGCCCTGGGCCAAAAGCAGGCGCCAAACTGCTGCGCCACCCAGGGATCCCGAGGGCAAAATTAAAAATGAATCAAATGAGATGCAATCCTAACTGGAGGTCCTAACGACGAGGGTTAATGAGGTAGATGAATGAGTGAGTGACATACAAGACAGTTGATGGCAAGGAAGGAAGCTGAGGAAAAAAGAGAAAAACAATAAATAGACCATGAGGAAAGGTTAAGGGAAATAAATGACAGCCTCAGAAGGAAAAATCTACATTTAATTGGGGTTCCAGAGGGCGCCGAAAGGGACAGAGGACCAGAAAGTGTATATGAATAAATCATAGCGGAGAACTTCCCTAAATTGGGGAGGGAAACAGGCATTCAGATCCAAGAGATAGAAAGATCCCCCCCTAAAATCAATAAAAACCATTCAACACCCTGACATTTAATAGTGAAACTTGCAAATTCTAAAGATAAAGAGAAGATCCTTAAAGCAGCAAGAGACAAGAAATCCCTAACCTTTATGGGGAGAAGTATTAGGTTAACAGCAGACCTCTCCACAGACACCTGGCAGGCCAGAAAGGGCTGGAAGGATATACTGAGGGTCCTAAATGAGAAGAACATGCAGCCAAGAATACTCTATCCAGCAAGGCTTTCATTCAGAATAGAAGGAGAGATAAAGAGCTTCCAACATAGGCAGACACTGAAAGAATATGTGACCACCAAACCAGCTCCGCAAGAAATATTAAGGGGGACTCTGTAAAAGAAAGAGGAAGTCTAAGGAAACAATCCAAAAAACAGGGACTGAATAAGTATTATGATGACACTAAATTCATATCTTTGAATAGTAACTCTGAACATGAATGGCTTAATGATCCCATCAAAAGGTGCATGGTTTCAGACTGGATAAAAAAAGCAAGACCCATCTATTTGCTGTCTACAAGAGATTCATTTTAGACCTAAGGACACCTACAGCCTGAAAAATAAAAGGTTGCAGAACCATTTGCCATTCAAATGGCCCCCAAAAGAAAGCAGGGGTAGCCATCCTCATATCAGATAAATTAAAGTCTATCCCAAAGACTGTAGTAAGAAATGAAGAGGGACACTGTATCATTCTTAAAGGATCTAGCCAACAAGAGGACCTAACATTCATGAATATTTATGCCCCTAATGTGGGAACTGCCAAGTATATCAATCAATTAAACCAAATTAAGACATACTTAGATAATAATACACTTATACTGGGAGACTTGAACATGGCACCTTCTGTAATTGGCAAATCTTCTAAGCACAACATCTCCAAAGAAACAAGAACTTTAAATGATACTCTGGACCAGATGGATTTCACAGATATTTATAGAACTTTACATCCAAAGGTAACTGAATACACATTCTTCTCAAGTGCACATAGAACTTTCTCCAGAATAGACCACATACTGGGTCACAAATCAGGTCTTAACTGATAGCAGAAGATTGGGATTGTCCCCTACATGTTTTCAGACCATAATGCTTTGAACCTAGAACTCAATCACAAGAATAAATTTGGAAGAAATTCAAACACATGGAGGTTAAAGACCATCCTGCTAAAAGACGAAAGGGTCAACCAGGAAATTAGAGAAGAATTTAAAAGATTCGTGGAAACTAATGAGAATGAAGATACAACCATTCAAAATCTTTGGAGTATGGCAAAAGCAGTCCTGAGGGGGAAATACATCACAATACAAGCATCCATCAAAAAACTGGAAAGAACTCAAATACAAAAGCTAACATTGCACCTAAAAGAACTGAAGAAAGAACAGAAAATAAAACCTACACCCAGCAGAAGAAGAGAGTAAATAAAGATTTGAGCAGAACTCAATGAAATAGAGACCAGGGGCCCTGTGGAACAGGTCAGCAAAACCAGGAGTTGGTTCTTTGAAAGCATTTTCATAAGATAGATAAACCATTAGCCAGCCTCATTAAAAACAAAAGAGAAAAGACTCAAATTAATAAATTGTGAATGAAAAAGGAGAGATCACCACCAACACCAAGGAAATACAAACGATTTTAAAAACATATTATGAGCAGCTATATGCCAATAAATTAGGCAATCTCAAAGAAATGTACACATTTCTGGAAAACCACAAACTACCAAAACTGGAACAGGAAGAAATAGAAAACCTGAATGGCTGATAACCAGGGAGGAAATTGAAGCAGTCATCAAAAACCTCCCAAGACACAAAAGTCCAGGGCCAGATGGCTTCCTAGGGGAATTCTATCAAACGTTTATAGAAGAAACAATACCTATTCTACAAAAGCTGTTCCAAAGATAGAAATAGATGGAATACTTCCAAACTCGTTCTATGAAGCCAGCATCACCTTTATTCCAAAACCAGACAAAGACTCCACCAAAAAGGAGAATTATAGACTAATATCCCTGATGAACACAGATGCAAAAATTCTCAACAAGATACTAGCCAATAGGATCCAACAGTACATTAAGAAGATTATTCACCATGACCAAGTGGGATTTATCCCCGGGATGCAAGGATGGTTCAACACTCATAAAGCAATCAATGTGATAGATCATATCAACAAGAGAAAAACAAGAACCATATGATCCTCTGAATAGATCCAGAGAAAGCATTTGACAAAATACAGCATCCATTCCTGATCAAAACTCTTCAGAGTGTAGGGATAGAGGGCACATTCCTCAGCATCTTAAAATCCATCTACAAAAAGCCCACAGCAAATATCATCCTCAATGGGGAACACTGGGAGCCTTTCCCATAAGATCAGGAACATGACAGGGATGTCCACTCTCACCAGTGCTATTCAACATAGTACTAAAAGTCCTAGACTCAGCAATCAGGCAATAAAAGGAAATCAAAGGCATTCAAATTGGCAAAGAAGAAGTCAAACTCTCCCTCTTTGCAGATGACATGATACTGTACGTAGAAAACCCAAAAGACTCCACCCCAAGACTGCTAGAACTCATATAGCAATTCGGCAGTGTGGCAGGATACACAATCAATGCCCAGAAATCAGTGGCATTTCTATACACTAACAATGAGACTGAAGAAAGAGAAATTAAGGAATCAATCCTATTTACAATTGCACCCAAAAGCATAGGTGCACCTAGGAATAAACCTAACCAAAGAGGTAAAGGATCTATACCCTAAAAACTACAGAACCCTTCCTACAGAAATTGAGGAAGACACAAAGAGATGGAAAAACATTCCATGCTCATGGATTGGAAGAGTTAATAATGTGAAAATGTCAGTGTTACCCAGGGCAGTTTACACATTTAACGCAATCCCTATCAAAATACCATGGACTTTCTTCAGAGAGTTGGAACAAATCATCTTAAGATTTGTGTGGAATCAGAAAAGACCCCGAATAGCCAGGGGAATATTAAAAAAGAAAACCAGAGCTGGGGGCATCAGAATGCCAGATTTCAGGTTGTACTACAAAGCTGTGGTCATCAAGACAGTGTGGTACTGGCACAAAAACAGACACAGAGATCAATGGAACAGAATAGAGGATCCAGAAGTGGACCCTCAACTCTATTGTCAACTAATATTTGACAAAGCAGGAAAGACTCTCCACTGGAAAATAACAGAGTCTCTTCAATAAATGGTGCCGGGAAAATTGGACAGCCACATGCAGAGGAATGAAACTAGACCATTCTCTTACACCAGACACAAAGATAAACTCAAAATGGATGAAAGATCTAAATGTGAGACAAGAATCCATCCAAATCCTAGAGGAGAACACAAGCAACACCCTTTTTGAACTTGGCCACAGCAACTTCTTGCAAGATATATCCGTGAAGGCAAGGGAAACCAAAGCAAAAATGAATTATTGGGACTTCATCAAGAAAAAAAGCTTCTGCACAGCAAAAGAAACAGTCAACAAAACTAAAAGATAACCTACATAATGGGAGAAGATATTTGCAAATGACCTATCAGATAAAGGGCTAGTATCCAAGATCGATAAATACCTTATTAAACTCAACAGCAAAGAAACAAACAATCCAATCATGAAATGGGCAAAAGACATGAACAGAAATTTCACAGAGGAAGACATAGACATGGCCAACGAGCACATGAGAAAATGCTCCACATCACTGGCCATCAGGGAAATACAAATCAAAACCGCACTGAGATACCACCTCACACCAGTGAGAATGGGGAAAATTATCAAGGCAGGAAACAACAAATGTTGGAGAGGATGTGGAGAAAGGGGAACCCTCTTGCACTGTTGGTGGGAATGTGAACTGGTGCAGCCACTCTGGAAAACTGTGTGGAGGTTTCTCAAAGAGTTAAAAATAGATCTGCCCTACAACCCAGCAGTTGCACTGCTAGGGATTTACCCCAAAGATACAGATGCAGTGAAACGCCGGGACACCTGCACCCCAATGTTTACAGCACCAATGTCCACAATAGCCAAACTGTGGAAGGAGCCTCGGTGTCCATCGAAAGATGAATGGATAAAGATGATGTGGTCTATGTATACGATGGAATGTTACTCAGCCATTAGAACTGACAAACCCACCATTTGCTTCAACATGGATGGAGCTGGAGGGTATTATGTGAGTGAAATAAGTCAATTGGAGAAGGACAAACATTATATGGTCTCATTCATTTGGGGAATATAAAAATTAATGAAGGGGAATAAAGGGGAAAGGAGAGAAAATGAGTGAAAGTATCAGTGAGGGAGACAGAACATGAGAGACTCCTAACTCTGGGAAATGAACAAGGGGTATTGGAAAGGGAGGTGAACAGGGGGATGGAGTGACTGGGTGACGGGCACTGAGGGGGGCACTTGGTGGGATGAGCACTGGTTGATATGCTATATGTTGGCAAATCGAACTCCAAAAAAATAAATAATATAATAAATAAAAATAAATTTAAAAAAAATAAAAAAATTCTACTCACTGGGATTCAGACACATAGATATACCTAACTCCAATCAAGACTGAAAAATATATTCTAACCACAGGACTGATTACATAATTAACAGGACTCTTCAAAATGAAAATAAGGGAATTCTTGTTCAAAAAGCAGGGAAAAAAGTTCTATTAAAGATACTAAAATATAAACCTTTACCTTTTTCTATGGTCTCTGTCTCAATTTGCCATGGTGGTTTTTTTAATTTGATATTGAATGTCATTCTAAGAATTAAGTTTTTATTTTATTATCTTGAATTTTGCCAATCATCTTTGTATTGCGCATCTTTTGATGTTAATATGAGTATTTAATTCAGATGCAGAAGTATAAAATCTCATAAATGTTTTTTATAGCTTAGGTAAGTATGCATATTACAATGGAAACACTGTGCAAAACAAACTCAACTACTTTTATTTCACTTCTTGATACATTCTGTCAACACGCTATCTTCAGTTTATTGGTGAGTAAGGAAGAACCAAAAGGAAAAGTCACTCTGGGTCACCCTATCTTTCCTTTCCTTTCATATCATCATTTTCAGTGTAAGTGGCTGGCCAATATAAGGAAGTAATATGAGTAAGAAAGGATATGATAGCATTTCTTTGTCATTTATGTTTCTTAGGACATTATTGCCTTCTACTTTCAAAGCAAGTTCAGGTTCAAAGGGTGTCCCAAGGTGGCCTTTCAAGGTTGTCAGTGACCCTGCTTCCTTAGTCACAGATATAACACATTTGTCTTGTATTTGCTATGAGACTCACTCAGCTCCCACAGATGGTGGGTGCACCAGAATTCTGTGCTTTATAAGACATTACAAACACTATATCAATTGGGTCAGCAAGGGACCATGGATGTGCATTATTGTGTATAGTTCCTCTGCACATCTACATGCTCTATTGTCCCATTGGACTTCACCTACAATTACAAGGTCAAGAATAAAATTACTAAGAAACTTTAGGATGGTGATAGAAGAGCATTAAACCAAGCACAGGGCCCCATGAGCATGGTGTCCAGTGAAACTGCACAGATTGCACATTCAGGAAGCCATCTCTGTCTGCTTATCCAGAAAAAAGTTAAGAAGAATTTGGTTTTATGAAAGGAAAGCTTTGTGAAAGAGTTAATGCTTCAGAAAATCTAGGTGCATAAACAATATGGCTTCTGTGGTTTATTTATTTGTTGTTTGCAATCATGGTAGTCATATACCAATATATATGCCTAATATATTCAGGTATCAGAACTTTACAGTTTGTCCTTTTTTCTAATCTGTATGAAACCAGGCAAAGAGAACCTCAGTAAAGCTTATGGAAGTGCCCTTTAGTCTAATCAAACTTAACTCTAGACATAAAACATTATTCCCTTCTATAACATCACTACATGGTTATCTATCCATAGTTTGACTACTACAAGCACTAGAGAATTCTTTTATTCTGGAGCTGTCATTCCATTTGCAGAAAGTCCTCAACAAAGTAAATCTGCATCAAATCAAGTGCTATAAAAATGTTAGACTGCATATTTTCATGGCATAAAACACTGTTCCATTATAAAATTAGACTAAGGAAATATTACATTTAAGAAACATCTAGGCAATAATATTGTTTGGGAGCACAGAAATATTGTCTTCCATTCATGATTGCTGATACACAGCTGAATAACTTCCCAATAAGGAAATATCCTGACCAGTAGACAGCTGGGGACAGGTGAGTGCGCCCACAAAGCCTGCGGTTTCTGGTATGTCATGTCTTTCATTTTGATGACAGGTCATCATTTTGGTGAGAGGTCATATGAGCAATAGATAATGAACAGTGTAGAGTTTAACAACATCTAAATTCAAATCTCAGTTACATGATTTGTTCCAGGTCTCACTATGTGAAGGTAAAGTAGAAACTTAAGCTCTCCAAGTCTCTGTTTTCTCATCTGGGAAAAAAGAATAATAGCTACTTCACAGGAATGTTAAGAAACCCAGACAAATCAGGTGAGCTGATATAGAGCAATGTCATTTATAAAAAAAAAACAAAACAAAACAAAAAAAAAACAAGGGGCTATACAAATATAGATATTGTTATACCTTCCAGTCCTTAAAAAACATGAGTGAATGTAAATATCAGCTGGAGTTGAGAGAGCAATTAACTAAAAGCAAAGCAAGATATATGAAAAATGAAGAAAACAGTGAATGAAACAAACACTGTTAAAGAAGAAAATATTTTGCTTTTTACATTGAAAAGTACCATCTTTATACCCAATTTAATGCTACATGTTATCAGAAATTGTTAAAAAATAATAATAAAGCAGTAGAAAAACTGATCCTAACCTTTCCAAGTGCTTCCTATTACAACTTGGAGTCAGAAGACCTGGTGGCCTTACAGTTTACTTGACTTATCCTGTTTTTGCTTTTGTTTTTGTTTTTTTGGTTGAGGATATGGCCAATTTGAGGCTCATTTTCCCCATCTGTAAAATGGGAATGATAAATCTATATCTTCCCACACTGTTGATGAAAATTAATCAAGAAAGCATCTGTGAAAATATACTATGAATATGTGAGCTGTTAGTGTGATTCTGTTCACAGATGGGCTGGTTACAAATATTGATAGGATAACAATCCACAGGCTCCACCGGGGATTGCAAAACTATGCTACCACTTATTGATATTTGAAGCATGAACGAGGAGAACAGCAGAGCAATAAACAGGATAAAGAGTCTTTGAAAAACCATATTTATTTTCCTGTAGAAATTACAATTAAGACTTTAGCTCAAGGAGAGACAGCGAGATCTGATGCCATCAGACTACATTCCAGAGTTTCAGATTCCCCATCATTTATATTTGACAAATACAGCTATAAACCTGAAACAAGACAGTCAAACATAATTAAGTTAAATGACCATTATTTAATGAGAAACTAGCTCTTTCTTAACTCCAACAGCCTTGAGTGTTGCAGAATGGCTCAAGGAGTTTAGCATGGAAATACAAAGCAGGTGGAGAAATGGTGACTTCAGCAGAAGTTCCTTTTAAACCAAATTCTTAAACCTCAGTCTCCCCTCATGAATGGGATGGTGAAAACAATAAAGTCACAATACATGGACTCTTGGATTGATTGTTTATTTGTTTGTTTGTTTGCATGTTTATTGTGTTTGCTGCATAGCATGCTTCCTTTCCCTGGAACGAGCAGACCTATTTTATTTGGTAGAATTGGCTTTTTGACTCTATGCAGTCTTGGTGAATCTTAAATAAAGTTATTATTTCTTTCTTGAAGAGAAGGTTCATGATTCAAGCTTGGCCAATAAGACACTGAATGTGAAGAAAAAGGACTTGAAAAGGTGGCTGGACCTGACTCATCCTACAGTGTTATCTGATGAGACTGTGATTAGCTCCTGCTACCTGATTTCCCAAGAGCTTTCTTGTTTACAAACCTTTTCCACTGTGGCTCCTCAAATGTCCCTTTGGTTCTGTGAGACAACTCATAAATTTTCATTCTGTCTCAATTAGCTAGAATGAGTTTCTGTTGCCAGAAACCAAAACCAAAACAAACATCTCAAAACAAGCAAAAACAAAAAAGGCCATGATACTCCAACCATGTGGTGCTTAGAGGAAATTATTTCATTGAACTCTAAGACTTCGTGAGAACAAGTGTTCCTGATTTATTTTCCGTTGTGCCTTTAACAAAAGAGACAATTTGAAAGTAAACCTACCCACCTTAACTAGGCAGAAACTCCAGCTATTCTTCAGCCTCACATAGGAAAGAACATTCCTTGGTGGAATTTAGACCTACTACAAAAAGAAATTTTGGTGTGGTCCACTTTATCTATTTCTGTTCTTGTTTCACTGTCTGTGCTTTTAAGGTCATATCCAAGAAATCCTTGTTAAACTCACTGTCGTGAAGCTTTTTCCTATTTTTCTCTAAGATTTTTATAGTTTTAAGTCTTATATTTAGGTCTTTAATTCTTTTCAAGTTAGTTTCTGCACAGTTTGTAAAGTCAGAAATAGAAATTTAAACATTATTATCCAAGAAATCTTGACATCACTTACTGGAAGTTCTAACCAAGGTAGTTTACTAAGTCAGAATTCCTGAATAGGAGGGAATATTGGCAATTCAGGCACATTGTATGGAGAACTATGGGTTTGGTAAAGTTTAGTTTTGGTACCATCCCACTTTCTTTATAGCAACCCTCTTTGCTCTTCTATCACTCAAGGCCATCAGGCCACATTCCAGAGTTTCAGATTCCTCATATATGCTTGGAGCTCATCATTTATATTTGACAAACACAGATATAAACCTGAAACAAGACAGTCAAACATAATTAATCCTGCCCTCTTCAAACTTCAAACCACCACAACCAAGGTATGTGTTGGGAAAAAGAGCTGGCCTTTATGCAGTACCTGCTGTGTACCAGAAACTATGGTATTATCTCATTTCACAGCATATGAAAAAAAGTTAGCTCATATCTGCTCAAGATATGGGTCCATTCAGGGGCTCCTGGGTGGCTCAGTTGGTTAAGTGACTGACATTTGGCTCAGATCATGATCTCGGGGTCCTTGGATCAAGCCCCATGTTGGGATTTGCACTCAGGAGAGAGTCTGCTTCTCCCTCTCCCTCTGCTCCTCCCCCTGCTCATGAGCTCACACCCTCTTTCTCAAATAAATAAAAAAATCTTTTAAAAGCAAAAAGATATGGCTCCATCTGCACTCAAATGAGGAATTCAAAGACTAAAAACCTTTCAAATCTGTGTATTCCTTTACTCATTTGTTCATTTACTCTTGTTTTCTAATAGCTACTAAGCACCAACTATGCACCAGGCATCATTCTAACAACTACAAATATAGCTATTAACAAACCCACAAAGTATTCAATACCTAATGTGGAAGGCTGAGATAATGCACATGATTCATTAAATAACTTCAAAGAGATCATGAAGACTGGTAGGATCCCATTTAATATTTGGAAGTAAGCAACTCCTTAGCCAAAAAGTCTTGGATCTATATATTACAGGATCCTATTCATGAGGCCATTTCACATTCTCCTTAGGTCATTTATAATACATATAACTTGATTTGAAACCATATTGTTTGGAATTTTGATCAGATGAGATGCCAGCTGGTGTAAGTACAGGCAGAAAAAAAATGACACCACATTGTCCCCTGTGGAATCTAGTGACAATTAAATAATGTCTCATTCTCACCCTCTCTTGCTCATCAAAAGATGATTGCCCATTAAAATCCAATAAAAACAAATATAGAAGTCCATTTCTTTGCTAACTTCAAATGGAGCCACAGATGTTACTTGCACGAATGTCTGATAAATTGTTGATTTCCCACAATTTTGCTACCCTCACTGTCCATACATTTTCCAGTTGTAGTCTCGGGCATTGTAAGAACATACCCTGATCTCTGTATTTTTTTTGATCCCTGTATTTTAAAGCACACGTACATTTATGATGTAGACTGCATTTACAATTTCATGAAAATTTTTGCCTGAGGTAGGCAATAAATTGTCGTTTATTGAGGTTTTAATTTTTTTAATTGGGATTTGTTTTTGTTCTTGTTCCTCTGTTTCTGTTGCAGTACATTTTTGATTGGGATTTTAGTCTTGGTTCACTGCGAGTTTTTCTCAGAAATTTCAGTCCACCTCCAGGAGGTGGTGTCTTTAGCATTTCCCATATGCCAATCTTCTGTCAACTTAGAAAGGACAAAAAATAAAACTGAACTAGATGACTCATTTTTATCAGAAAGTGAGCTAACTTTAAGCCTAACTGCTGTCAACTCCACTGGGAAGGGAAGGGTCTCTAAAGAAAGTTTTTTAGAGACAGTGAAAGATATCTAAAGTGGATCAACAGGACAAGTGCACCCATACCTTGTGTTTTCTGACACGAACAGACACTTTAGCAGCACAATAGCTTATATTCACAAAATGTCAGGCTATTGAAAGATTTCTTCAGACTTTTGAAATATCTCTCTAATGAGAAATTAAAGCTGAAAGAGTGATAGTATCAGAGAGATCCCCCCCCCCCCACTTTCTTTAGCTTGAGAAACAAAATCCCTGAATACTCTTTTGTGGTTGGACTTATTGGCCATTTCTGGAGGCTTGGGGGAATTTCTTTACTATTTAGAAAACTCAATTCAGGTGGGGAAGGTTGGGACCTGTCAGCTAACCCATCCTCCCTCAGGGGGAGTTCAAAAGGAAGAAGAGAGTGAACACTGATATGCAGCACTTAGGAAGTGCTATTCACTTGGGTTCAGAGGTTGCTTTACCTTGATAATACCTATTTTCATTTATTGAGCAACTGCACTCCATAAGGCACCTGATCAAGCATTGACTCACCTGAGATTTCAGCTCCTACATCATAAAAAGGAGGCAGGAAGCAAAGGTAGAGAACGATGAGAACATGTAAATTCAATCTACCTCATCATCAAAGATACTAGGTAAACCATAGAGAGCCCACCTTTTGTCTGTTTCCCTAGGATGCAAGACATATAAATGACCCAGTATGGAAATACAGCAATTCAAAATTCAACTTACTTTTCTTCCAAATAGATAAGAAAGCTACCATGCAGCAGCTTCGTTTGTGGAAATCTAACACATTACAACTCAAATTCATGTATGCTCTCAGAATACATTTAAGATTCTGAGGTTTCTTGTCTATGACCTAGTGTCTGGGGCCTACTTTGTGACCTGCAGAGATCCTGATTGTCTCATTCATCATTGTGTCCCCATACCTGGCACTGTGCCTAAAACCAGTAGAGTCTTTATACGTATGTGATGAATGACGGAAAGAAAAAGGAAAAATAAAATAAATTAAAGCCAAAATTATTATCAAAATATGCTGTATGTCACTTCTATTTAATTAGGATTCTGGTTGTTTTTTAACTGTTTTGGCTTTCTATTTTGTCTGATTTGATAAACTGAATGTTTGAGGCTTTTCTCTATTTTGGTTTTTAGATTAGGGTTGAGGGCAGATCATAAATGTAATATTTTTCTCTCCTGCTGTTAGCCTCTAGCAGGACTTTCAGGATTCTCTCTGTTCCTCTTTCTATGTTCTCCCTCCTCTCTGCCCCAACAATGTAAACAGGCTCATGGTTCCAGAAGGAAAAACCTTATATAAAAGCACAGCCATCAGGCCCTATTAGGCAAACACCTCCAAGGGCCAAAGCAGTAACAGTGCACAAATGTATTCTGGCCACCTCTCTTCTTGCCCTGCTTCTGCACTCTCGGGACTCACTTGCTCCCTAGCGAAGGCAGTACCTGCTTCCCTTTTCCTCATTCCAAGTCCCATCCTTTCTCCTTCCTCCTCCCCTGCTTCATGCTCTTTACTTTCTTTTTTTTTTTTTTATTGGAGTTCAATTTGCCAACATATAGCATAACACCCCATGCTCATCGTGCCAAGTGCCCCCCTCAGTGCCCGTCACCCAGTCACCCCAACCCCCTGCCCACTTCCCCTTCCACTACCCCTTGTTCATTTCCCAGAGTTAGGAGTCTCTCATGTTCTGTCTCCCTCACTGATACTTTCACTCATTTTCTCTCCTTTCCCCTTTATTCCCCTTCATTAATTTTTATATTCCCCAAATGAATGAGACCATATAATGTTTGTCCTTCTCCAATTGACTTATTTCACTCACATAATACCCTCCAGTTCCATCCATGTTGAAGCAAATGGTGTGTATTTGTCAGTTCTAATGGCTGAGTAACATTCCATCGTATACATAGACCACATCATCTTTATCCATTCATCTTTCGATGGACACCGAGGCTCCTTCCACAGTTTGGCTATTGTGGACATTGGTGCTGTAAACATTGGGGTGCAGGTGTCCCGGCGTTTCACTGCATCTGTATCTTTGGGGTAAATCCCTAGCAGTGCAACTGCTGGGTTGTAGGGCAGATCTATTTTTAACTCTTTGAGAAACCTCCACACAGTTTTCCAGAGTGGCTGCACCAGTTCACATTCCCACCAACAGTGCAAGAGGGTTCCCCTTTCTCCACATCCTCTCCAACATTTGTTGTTTCCTGCCTTGATAATTTTCCCCATTCTCACTGGTGTGAGGTGGTATCTCAGTGCGGTTTTGATTTGTATTTCCCTGATGGCCAGTGATGTGGAGCATTTTCTCATGTGCTCGTTGGCCATGTCTATGTCTTCCTCTGTGAAATTTCTGTTCATGTCTTTTGCCCATTTCATGATTGGATTGTTTGTTTCTTTGCTGTTGAGTTTAATAAGGTATTTATCGATCTTGGATACTAGCCCTTTATCTGATAGGTCATTTGCAAATATCTTCTCCCATTATGTAGGTTATCTTTTAGTTTTGTTGACTGTTTCTTTTGCTGTGCAGAAGCTTTTTTTCTTGATGAAGTCCCAATAATTCATTTTTGCTTTGGTTTCCCTTGCCTTCACGGATATATCTTGCAAGAAGTTGCTGTGGCCAAGTTCAAAAAGGGTGTTGCTTGTGTTCTCCTCTAGGATTTGGATGGATTCTTGTCTCACATTTAGATCTTTCATCCATTTTGAGTTTATCTTTGTGTCTGGTGTAAGAGAATGGTCTAGTTTCATTCCTCTGCATGTGGCTGTCCAATTTTCCCGGCACCATTTATTGAAGAGACTCTGTTATTTTCCAGTGGAGAGTCTTTCCTGCTTTGTCAAATATTAGTTGACAATAGAGTTGAGGGTCCACTTCTGGATCCTCTATTCTGTTCCATTGATCTCTGTGTCTGTTTTTGTGCCAGTACCACACTGTCTTGATGACCACAGCTTTGTAGTACAACCTGAAATCTGGCATTCTGATGCCCCCAGCTCTGGTTTTCTTTTTTAATATTCCCCTGGCTATTCGGGGTCTTTTCTGATTCCACACAAATCTTAAGATGATTTGTTCCAACTCTCTGAAGAAAGTCCATGGTATTTTGATAGGGATTGCGTTAAATGTGTAAACTGCCCTGGGTAACACTGACATTTTCACATTATTAACTCTTCCAATCCATGAGCATGGAATGTTTTTCCATCTCTTTGTGTCTTCCTCAATTTCTGTAGGAAGGGTTCTGTAGTTTTTAGGGTATAGATCCTTTACCTCTTTGGTTAGGTTTATTCCTAGGTGCACCTATGCTTTTGGGTGCAATTGTAAATAGGATTGATTCCTTAATTTCTCTTTCTTCAGTCTCATTGTTAGTGTATAGAAATGCCACTGATTTCTGGGCATTGATTGTGTATCCTGCCACACTGCCGAATTGCTATATGAGTTCTAGCAGTCTTGGGGTGGAGTCTTTTGGGTTTTCTACGTACAGTATCATGTCATCTGCAAAGAGGGAGAGTTTGACTTCTTCTTTGCCAATTTGAATGCCTTTGATTTCCTTTTATTGCCTGATTGCTGAGTCTAGGACTTTTAGTACTATGTTGAATAGCACTGGTGAGAGTGGACATCCCTGTCATGTTCCTGATCTTATGGGAAAGGCTCCCAGTGTTCCCCATTGAGGATGATATTTGCTGTGGGCTTTTTGTAGATGGATTTTAAGATGCTGAGGAATGTGCCCTCTATCCCTACACTCTGAAGAGTTTTGATCAGGAATGGATGCTGTATTTTGTCAAATGCTTTCTCTGGATCTATTCAGAGGATCATATGGTTCTTGTTTTTCTCTTGTTGATATGATCTATCACATTGATTGCTTTATGAGTGTTGAACCATCCTTGCATCCCGGGGATAAATCCCACTTGGTCATGGTGAATAATCTTCTTAATGTACTGTTGGATCCTACTGGCTAGTATCTTGTTGAGAATTTTTGCATCTGTGTTCATCAGGGATATTGGTCTTTACTTTCTTTTTCTTTCTTCCTCCTGGCCAGAACAATTGTATTTGTTTCCCTGTTCTCAGACATTCCTCCTCCCAGAGGCTAGGTAGCACAGGCTGGTACAATTGTGTCTCCAGATCTCTGTTGTTCACCTCCAAGTTGTTTACCCCATTCAGATCAAAGCATGGGCAAATTAGGTGGCTATCCTCAGGATGAAATTTGGATTTGCTTAAATCTCTCCTTTACAAAAATCTTTTCTCATCAAGCTGTCATGACAGCATGTTCTCTTCCTAACTAGTTCAATAATCTATCATTCCTTCCCTGAAGCAACAGTGTAAAAGACCATTATAAAAAGATCAATGTGATTTGTGATGGAAGGACAGACTATTTAATAGATTGGTTCATTGTCAACCAATATTGTATAATGATAAACAGAATGGACTATAGAGTCAGACTGCCTGAGTTTGAACCCCAGATCTTTATTTATTAGCATTAAGACTTTGAACATGATACTTCTGTTTCTCAGGTTCATCATTTGTAAAACGGAGATATTTTTAATACCTATCCTATAGGGTTGTGATTCTTAAGAAAGCACCGATAGATGATTGGTAGAAAAATAATAAAAAGAAATTCTCCTTCACATTTGGAAGCTGGCCTGGTACTCATAGTTAAGCTATGCTATTCTGTTGGACATAAAAAATCTCACAGAATACTATCTTCAAACAAAGTTGCTCTGAGATCATGATAAAGTAAGACAAAGCAAACTCACTAAGAACAGACAAAATCAAGGTCACTGTGCTGCCTATAAAATGCTAAAAGTCCCCCTTACCACCACTTCCTTTGGCTAAAATGAGTAACTGCTACTTTTTTTTTTTTTTTTTAACCAATGACAGCTTTATCCTGGCTCTAATCTCCACTCCCCAAAGATAAGATTTAATGAGATACTTGATCATAAAATTGCCCCTTCTTTTTGACAGCATTCAATTTAACAGAAATTCCTGCTTCCTTGGTCCTTTCCCCAAATCTCTCAATTGGATCCTAAATCCTTTAAGTTTTTTCTAACACCCTGGTATTGAGACACCCTACAGTTCCCTTCACATGTTCTCATGTGTTCTCCCTTTTTGGAACTAGAAATAAACTCAACTTGTTCAACTTCTGGTGTTCCTGTGGTCTTTGGCTGAAGGGCACTGGTGATAGATGGATGAGAGACAGAGAGAAGGATAGTGAAGGATAGTGCCTGCCTTTGGCCTGTTGGGCATATCACAAAAAAAGCATTTTAAAGTCTTTCCTGGCATTATTATTATAAATACCTTGAGAATATTAAGTACAGGACAGGGAAATCATGTGCAACATAAGAACCAAGGAGATTCAGAAGGTCAGGCCTATCAATCAAATAATAAGAATAAAGCATGTATCTATGACGGAAAGTTAGTCCTAAGACAATGAGACAACTGAGTAAATGACAAAGAGCTCACAGGTATCTCTGGTCAGTAAACAAGGTGTACTAGGAGTGTTAAACACAGTGCCCGGCAAATAGAAAGTATGCAAAATACATCTTTTTCATCATCTTCATCAAATATTTGCCCAGGGCAACCAACTGGAAATAAGATGATGTTTGCTCTCTGTTTATATGGTGTGAGTTCACAAAGGACAAGAACACTCTATACCCTGAAATATCACATGACTAAGTACCTGGAGTTTCTACTCTTAGAAAGCTCTTGGCATTCCTGTCTGCAGCTGGAAAGCACAAATATGTTTTTGCACAGCAATCATATCACCATCATTTGGCATTCTGTGGTATGGCCCATGACAGCCATTTGCAGTGTAAATTCGAGTCACATCCCAGCAATTTTGCTATCACTCTCACTGTAAAGTCACCTTGCAGGCTTTCTCTATGAGGCTGTGCTTATTTTTCAACTTTATTGCTAAGCTGATTTGTTTTCCATTTGCTTATTGATGAATTTTGCTGCTAACCAGAAATATTTGTTCAGTGGCTAGTAGCTAGCCCAGGGAATCTTTACAGGACAAACCTTAGCAGCTGGCAGGAATAACAGGCAAAACTAATGTGGACCCAGCTCACATTGTTCATTTCCCAGCCTGTGTTCCAGGCACTTATCAATTTGTTCCACTGATAAGAATGGCAAGCTCACAACAAAGTCATAGGGAGTGGAAAACAATATATCTGTGTCCATTATTTATTCATGCCCAAGTCACATGGATGAAAAATACTAACCATTAACACAAGAACAGCAATCTTTTATGATAATTGTGCCATTGCTTTCTTTACCATTCATTCTGTAGTGTGCTGCATGCAGAAAACAAATGGTAGTTTGGTGATTAGTTCTTAGTGACTTCTCCCTCAGAGCATAGGCATGGAGATCAGAGCAAAGTTTCTGACTTCTAATGTAGATGTTGCAGGAACCAAATATATACACAGTGTTAAGTCACTTCACACCAGTTGCCAGGGTTAACAGTAAAAAAAACTATTATTTCACATCCCTCCAAAAAATACTCACTGTTAATTTTTGAATGTAATGTAAATATTTTTGAATGTCCACGGTTTGTTTCACACACGCACACTTATATAAACGTGTGGATAGGTATGTATACCTGTAGACTTTACATATATAATTTTAAGAAAATAAATTTCCCCATCTAGCATATTCTGGCCACATCTTCCAAGTGCTTGACTGGAAGCTCCAGAATACCCCTTGTGCTACCCACATTTTTTTTTTATTTTGCTCTTTCTTCACATGTTTATTCCTCTTATTGTATATATTTTTTTAATAGAATAGGACTTTGTGGGCAGCCCAAGTGGCTCAGCAGTTTAGTGCCACCTTCAGTCCAGGGCGTGATCCTGGAGACCTGGGATGGAGTCCCACGTCGGGCTCCCTGCATAGAGCCTGCTTCTCCCTCTGCCTGTGTCTCTGCCTTTCTCTCTCTCTCTCCCTCCTTCTCTCTCTCTCTCTCTCTCTCTGATGAATAAATAAAATCTCTAAAAAAAAAGAATAAGACTTTGCTATACCTTTTTCATAATATGTTATATCCCCCAAACACATGTACCTTTATTTTTTTTAAGTAGATTTCATCCTCACATAAGCGATAGATCCTCTTTCTCAAAACACATTACTTAACAACATTGGGGAGAAAAATCATTCACATAATTGCCTACACAGCAGTAGCAACTTCAATACGAAATCTTGCACTTCTGTGTGTGCCATTGTTTAAAGGAGGAGAGCACTGGCTAAATCTCCACATGGGTAGGCAAGACCTGCAGAGATCCTGTGAAGGACACATGGAGAATCACATCAGTAAGGTAGAGATCACAGTGGGAAATAATGTGCAAAGAACTGGAGGAGGGGGCGTGTAAGGAAAAAGGCAGAACTGGAGAATAATTTCTCAAAAAGAAATCCAACAACCCAAAGGAACACTGTAGCTTGTTACACAGGTTCCCATAACTGGAAAGGATTAGAAAAGTTCTGTATAATGAGGGGGCAATTAGAGTGCGTTTAAGGCAGCCTTGTTATTTATGATTGAGCAAGGTCAACGTGATTAAGTCTCTTCCATTATTTATAAGTTTGTGTGTAATTACTATAAATTCTAGGTGTTTTGTATATTATAATAGAACTCATGGTAATGTTATTTTAGATCCTCTTGATGTGTGCATCTGTCCCCCCCAAAATTTCAGTCATTAAACCAAAAATATACCCAGTATGCTTTGACACTAATCAGGAGAAAGAGCAAAATAATTTTTGGCATATTGAAATTTTTTGAAAAGTGTATAGGATAGTGAAAAGCATAGTCAGTTTCATTCTCTATCTTTGCTAATGGAAAACAATTTTTAAAAGTAGTTTACCCTACACTCTTGGCTTTCATTTTTTCTGAAATATCTCTTTTGGTGGCCACTTATAATTAAATACAACTCCTACGATTATTGTCAATGTTTGTGGCTAAATGAGTTAATTGTTAAATCTGCTATATCTGGAAGTGTAGGCATGAACAATGAAGGAACTCTCTCTTCTAAATTTGCATGACTAACATTTCCACTTTGATGGAAGAGTTAGCTTATAGCATCTGTTTCAAACACATGAAAATTCAATTAAACTATCAGCTATCAGAATTACCGTGGAGCAAATATCAACATAGGAAACCATGACCTAATTATATTATGAATTTTAAACCAGAGATAAAAGCTACATTCCAAGTTAGTCACATTGCCTGACTCATTTCCCAGAAAGCTAAAAAATATTTTTAAAATAAAATATTCTCTGGAAATACAGGCAAAGGAGAACCTTCTCTCATGTATTACTAGTTTTTATCAGACTCTTTTAAAACATAATTTATTAATAACAAAAATAAAGTTTTAGTAAAAGAAGATCAGACATTGGAACAAGAGAAAAAATTGGAAAATACAGTAGAAGTTTGTACAGTTTTGCCCTAGGTCATACGAAGGACATTGAATCAAGATTTTCACAGCCTTGGAACTCTATTCACACTTGCTCTCTGACTACAAAGGAGAGGAGATATGCTATGTGAGTGTGAAGGACACAGCCAGCTCAGAGAAATGGTAGATCCTAGTATGAGGGAAACTACCCAGGCAGAGTTAAAGCTAGATAGTCTGTGGGCAGACATGATACCATATTGGGAGTTACTTCCATTGGAACTGAGCTAAGGAGTTAAGAAGAGGTTACCTGTCACTCTTCCTATTTAAATTATACATGTAGTTTGGTCAAAAAGGCATGCAGGCAACACTGGGATGTGGAAGCCTGATAGCAAGAGAGAGCACCAGAGGCTGACTGTCATGCTCATTGAATATACCAAGTACGGTCTTGCCTTCTCATCCTCCCTGACCTATAGTAATTAGGAATTCTATCTTCCTTACCTATTGATGCTCCAAATTGTTTAGTCTCTTACTAAACAAATGACTAAAATAGTTAACTGAGGATAAAAGATTTTATGAAGTGACAACACAAGTCTCAACCAGATATGGCTCTCATGTTACTACTGTACACAGTCATTTTATGCACCCAGCGTTCCAGCCACACTGGACATTTTACATTGCTCAAGCACAAGCACATATGCTTGTCTCCAACTCAAAGTCTTTGCTCATGTTGGCTGCTGATTCTTTGCCAGATGTGTCCCTGTGCCTCTTGTCCACCTGATCAATTACCAATCTTGCTTTAATATCTTTATTTTTATTACTTATTTAAAATTTAGTTAGTTAATATACAGTGCAATATTGGTTTCTGGAGTAGAATTCAGTGATTCACCACTTACATACAACACTCAGTGTTCATCATAATAAGTGCTCTCCTTAATACCCATCACCTATCTAGCCCTCCCCCCATCTATCTAGCTCTTCCCCCACTCACTTTCCACTTCCAAACTAAGATCAACCCTTAGTTTGTTCTCTACTGTTGAGTCATGTATAGCTTGTTTCTCTCTCTCCTTTTTTTTTCTTTTCCCCTTCCCATATGTTCATCTGTTTTCTTACTTAAATTGTAAATAAGTAAGATCTTATGGCATTTCTATTTCTCTGACTTATTTCATTTATCATAATACACCCTAGCTCCATCCATGTTATTTAAAATGGCAAAATTTCATTCTTTTTGATGGCTGAATAATATTCCATTCTGTACATATACCACAACTTCTTTATCCATTCATCAGTCAATGGACATTTGGGTTCTCTCCATAGTTTGGTTATTGGTTTTTTTTAAGATTTTATTTATTTATTCAAGAGAGACATACAGAGAGAGAGGCAGAGACATAGGCAGAGGGAGAAGTAGGGAGCCCAATGTGGGACTCAATCCCGGAACTCCAGGATCACACCCTGAGCCAAAGGCAGGCACTCAACCACTGAGCCACTCAGGTGTCCCAAGTTCAGCTATTGATAATGCTGCTGTAAATGCCAAACTGCATGTATCCCTTCAAATCTGTATTTGTATAACCTTTGGGTAAATACCTAGTAGTGCAATTGGCTGGGTTGTAGGGTAGTTCTATTTTTAACATTTTGAGGAACCTCCAAACTATTCTCCAGAGTGGCTGTACCAGTTTGCATTCCCACTAGTGGTGCACCAGTCTTGCTTTAATATCTAATTCAAGTGTCTAACAGCACATTGTTATCTATTCTATGCTCCCAGAGAATTTTCACAGTCTAACTCTATCACAGCCCCTAGTATATTCTATTCTTACATAAATATGTACCTAGGCTTTGTTGATTATGAACTCAATGATAAAAGAGACCTAAGAAAGATGAATTATTGATTATGAACTCAATGATAAAAGAGACCTAAGAAAGATGAATTAATTCATTTAATAAAGTCTTCAACAGAACTATCTTTAGCTGTTCTGGCATTTGAATAGGGTGGGAATACCTGCGGGAAGAAAAGGGACTTATTCTATTTCCTTGCATAGACCCTTTTCTTGAGAATGAGGAGACCAAGTTTCTTTACTGGAATAGGAGCAAATAACAGGATAGTCCATTATACAAACTGGACATATGTAGGGGAGAAACCATAGTTAATACTCACAGAGGTACTCATATGTTCAGTTTATTTCCAAGAACATCATACAGTGGAAATGAGGGGCTGCAGACTAATTCCAGATTTTTCACTCTGGGCAAGATTTTTCACTATTAGAGTTATAATAGTGTCTATTATAGGGAATGATACCTATCGAAATAATCTAAGAATGAAGGCCCAGCCCTGAGTCAAAGAAAATCGTTAAACTTTGTCATTGTGGCACAGGGAACTGATTAATACAGTCATGTGCCTATTTAAGAACTGTTACAAGAACTAATGAAAACTTACAGCATTTTTCCATTCCTGTAACAGTCCATATTGTCTTCTCTAGGACGGCTAAGTCATTAAAAGAGTTGAACTGACAGAACAGTTATCAGATTTCAGTGGAACTAGACTGGGGAAATGAGAGACCTACAGTCTTCATGGAGACACTGATATTTTCTTCTGTCTATATGTTCATGGACGATCCTATCTTAAATAAGATCTCTATAGCCAGCAAGCTTGTAGGTGGGTCGTGGGAATCTTAACAATCATTAAAGTCCATATGCTTCCTCACTATCGCTCATGTATATTATATTTTTGTTACTAGGAAAATTTTCTTTTCATTGAAGGTAAAGTGACTCTAGTTCCAAGGAATTTTTAATATCTAAAAACCCAGAAAAAAGATCCTTAAGAATTGGGTCAGAAACTCCTTTAAACATATGATATTCTATATTTATCATATATATCTCTGATTACAGAGAGTTGCCTACACTTTCAGTCTACAATCCCTTTCCTCCCAATCTCTCTTAAACCCAGTCAAGATCTTGCTCTGTCATCTTCCATTATTCTCAAAGTAACCAATGACCTCCATGTTTCCATCTCAGGTGGTCAATTCTCAGTCCTCATCTTACAGATTTACCAACAGTATTAGACACAATTGATCACTTTCTTCTCTGTGATACACTTCCCTCACCTTACTTCCTGGACACCACTCTCTCCTGGTGTTCCTTCTTCCTCACTGGTGTCTCCTTCTCAATCTCCTTTCTCACCAGCCTTTATCATTGGAGTGCTCCAGGTGTAGATCAGTCTTTACTCCTCTCCCCCTCTCTATTTGCTCTCATTCCTCTAGTAACTGACCTAATCTCAGAGCTCTATGCACTATCTGCATGCCAGTGAATCTCAAGCATCCACAAACACTATAATCATGGCACAAGCTTCTTTCCTAAAGTCCAGACTCACCTATCCCCTGCCTATTCAACATCTCCCTTGCATATATCAATAAAAATGTCAAACTTAACATAACTGCGGCTGAATCTCTGATCTTCTCCCCAAAATCTATTTTATCTTCAGCCTTCTCTCTCCCTGTTGTTAGCAATGCCATCTGTCCATTTGCTCAGGCCAGAACTTAGAGGCATCTTTGACTGATTTCTTTCTCTGGCTCCCACATTCAATTAATAAGCCAATCTTTTTGGCTCTACCTTCAAAATATTATTCCAGAGAACCAAATATCCCAGAAATATCTATGGAGAAGAAAACATAGTTCATAGTAGTGAAATATAAGCATCCCTCCGTACCCATGGTCACATGGATTTCTATACCATGTAATGAACCTAGTAAAATACAGATGTTACCTGAAACTATTGTTTTTGAGTTTCTTCTCTGAACATACTACACAAAAAAAGATTAAGTTTTGGTTTAATTTCTGCTTTATTTCTTTTCTAAATATTTTTCTCCACAGATGCTAATATCCCACAGCTAGTTCATTAGTAGAAATTGACTATTTTTTTTTTTGCCCAGGAGAGCATAATACTATTCATGTGGCACTCCAGACAGCCTATTAATACAATTTAAGGTATGTGAAGATAATCAAGGGCAAACCATTTTTAGCTTAGTGTGTCTGCATGGTAATTAGTAAGAAAAGAAATCATTCGTTTCCATCTCTTATTATTTACATGTTTCTCCTTTCTCTCTTTCTTATTTCTTGTTTTCTTTGTATGTATAAACACATTTCTCATCAGATAGGGGTACAAAATTGAAAACAATGTATAGTAAATTCACCTCCATGTTCTAATCCATTCAACTAACATATACAATGTCCCTGGCACTTTGCCAGGCACTGGTGATTTGACAGTGGTCAAAGCAGATGTAGCTTCTGTCTCTTAGAACAAACTTAGTCTAGGGACAACTATAGACAAGAGAATAGCCTGTTTACTGCAATTTAAGATCTGCTGATATAGATGAGGAACAGAGTGTCACAGGAATGCTGAATTGAGGATGCCAGCAAAGGCCTCTTAGAGAAAGCAAATCGCAAGGCATGCTCTGAAGGATGAGCAGGAAGAGTCAGTGTGTCAGGGAGGAGAGACTACTGTTCTCAGGACAAGGAATGTCAAATGCAAAGACCTAGAAGTGGAAAAACTTCTAAAACACTGTGGAAGATCAGAGCGTTCAAGACAGTAGTAAGGAAAAGAATCAAACTGGGGCCAATTCTAAGAGGGGGCAAAAGGCCTACACCTGATTGTAGGAACAACAGAGAAACCACCTTAGTCTGTTCGAGGTGTTGTAACAAAACTACCAGAGACTGGGGGACTTAAACAACAAGCATTTATTTCTCATAGTTTTATAAGCCAAGAACTCCAAGATGAAGACACCCACAGATTTGGTGTGCAGTGAGGCCTCACTTCCTGTTTCAGAGATGAGCATCTTCCCCCTGTGCCCTCACATGGAAGAAGGGGCAAGGAAATTCTCTGGAATCACTTTTATAAGAGTGCTAATTCTATTCATGCAGGCTCCATCCTCATGACCTAATCACCTCCCAGAGGCTCTAGCTCCAAATATCATCACCTTGGGGTTAGGATTTCAACATATGAATTTGTGGGGAACATAAACATTCAGTCATAAAACATCCAAATATTCAAACATAAACTTCCAGGGGGAAGAAACCTGAAGTGTGAAAGTGTGTTTCAGAAAGATCACCCTCATAACATTGTGAAGATGATACTACTAGAAGGGCAAGATCCCAAACAGGAAAACAGGTAACAGCTAACATAATCTTGGAGAGAAATAATGGTGGTCTGAAGAAAAAGAATGAGAACAGGAATAGACGTAACAGACAAGAAAGAACCTACAAGTTTAGATCATTGCCAAATAGAAGTTTGGTTGTATTGGTGGTTTTAAACTCTTGGCACATTCACTCAGCAGTACTTGTTGAGTGTCTCTTATCAAAGTATGCAAACCATTATCTGGAAACTAAGACCCAAGGAAATTAATTAAATTAATTAAGGTCACACAGATAATTACTAGTATAATAGAGTCTAATATAGGTCTTCCAGCCCAGTGATTACAGCTCAACGTTATATATGTAAGAATCCTCCAGTTATCTCAATTAAATGAATTCATATCTATCCATCTAAAATGCTGCAAAAGCAAGGTTATGAACTACAATGTTTAAAGGGAGCTTAATTCTGATCCTTACAATTCACATTTTAGAAATGTAACTTGGTTAAATTTAAGTCCTTTGAATTAGGCTGTATATACAATTGTATCTCTAACCAAGAAGAGCCTAATATTGTTTGCCAGAGGCTGCCTCCAGCCATGCCACTCAATTTGGTACAGCCATTAGCAGACAAATTTATCATATACATTAACCTGCTGCCTTGAATGGAAGGTTACTGAAATAATGACTAGGAGTATCAAAATCATGAATAAAATATGGGAATTGGGATTGCAAGTTATAAAGTTCTCTTATCAAGTCTGCAGACTAAATGTGCTCTCAGAGGTGGTGCTCCCACCTTGGGTGACATAGATGAATAATGACACTGATTTTAAAAAGGAGAGAAGAGCAGATTAGCACCTTAGGTTGAATTTTGTTGGCGTTGTTATCAGCTGGATCCAAATAAAATGTGTTAATTTTTCTGTGTTTTCTCGGAGTTCAGTTGTGAAAACGGAGGTGTCTAATAGAGCAGAAGACAAGAAAAAAGTGAAGATAAAATACGTTTTTTTTTTTCAAGAGACAGAAGTGTGGCAAGTGAAAAGAGAGGAAATCTTTGTTAAGATCAAATTCTTCTTGGTTTTACTTAGAGAAAGTGAGGCATGGAAAATACAATATTATTTATTGGGATTACATGTGGTCGGTGGAGAAAAGAGTGGAGTATTGCCCTATAGAAAGGGAGGGGATGTTAAGACTAACATATAGAATATATGTTTAGACTCCTGGGTTTAATTATCTAGATAAGCCTTGATGAAGCTGTATTTTTGAACAATTGTGTCACATCTCTCCAAATTCAGTCATAATTTAAACACTACAGAGAAGCTAGCAATTTCAAAAGGCACTGAGTCTTACTGAAGGGGTTCAAAGTAAGCCAACTCTGACTGACCCTTACCAAGGACCTCACTGAGGTTCCATAATAAGGTTTGCTTGAGATCAACCTGACTTCCTGATCAGTTCTGTAATGCGTCACTTGGGAATCTCATCTTTTGTTTGCCAAGTAAGTGCTGAGTAAATTACTATTTACAGAGGAAGCAAAAATTCACCAACTCTTTACTTATTTTGAGTGTGTGACTATTCATCTTTCAATTGGGATCTTTGTGCTTAGTAAAGAAAACAGGCAGGTAAAATAATCATGTGCCTAAAATAAAGAGAAAGAATTTTTATATTTCTCTAAGGAACTAAATGCCAGCAAGCACTTTAAATCACCTATTTGTACATTAACATAAGAATGTAAGAGTTTGGGGGTGCCTGGATGGCTCAGTTGGTTAAGCACCAAACTCTTGTTTTCAGCTCAGGGTTCAGACTGGGATTTCAGGTTTGTGAGATAGAGCCCCCTGCAGGACTCTGCTCAACAGGGAGCCCTGCTTCTCTCCCTCTCTCTCTGCACCTCCCCCCCCCCTTACTCTCTCTCTTTCCCAAATAAATAAATCTAAAAAATAAAAGAATGTCAGAGTGGTCATAGTCAACTCAAAGAGGAATGTCCAGTCTTACTTCTCATTAGACAGTAAAAAAAACACTTGCTCCTGATATCTATCTCAAAAGTTTATGGTTTAAAGAAAAAAAAAAATTCCAGATCTTTTTTCTAACTGAATAAAAATTTCTTTCATCTGTTTAAGAGTCCTATTATATTTTTATCTATTAACTCATCATTTAACTATTTCATTTAATCCTGATAGCAATCCTAAACAAAACAAAACAAAACAAAACAAAAAAAACAGATCAAGTGTCATGAGGCTAGAAAACCAGATAGCTTCATCTGGGAATTTATTCACTCAACAACTACTTATTTGTCTGGTTTGTTGGAGGTCATAAAATGAATAGTTGAAACTATTGCCAGATCTGGTTTTGAAAGTTTAAGAGTCAGACAGACTTGTGTAAGAATATCCCTGGTTTACTAACGTGGTTAATTTAGTAAATTTCCTAAATCCTTTGAAACTCAGTTTACAGATCTGTAAAGTGGGTTTAATAATAGTAACCACTATATAACTGGTGAGAAAATGTATGTAAATGGTTCTAGAAGTGGCCTTCAGGGGGGATTCTAGGACTTCCATTAATTGCATCCCAAAAGGAAAGAGACTCACTGTTGTTACATAAGGTTTTATGACATTTTTTTTGGCACCAAGTCATTGAGTGGAGTCACTTAGAATTAATGATCCTTGTTCTTATTTGACCTCATTGTCTTCTTCATTTCTTCCATTATATCTGAGTGGGAAGGATATCCAGGGTTTACTTGTTCTTACTGTTATTCTCTCTCTCCTCCTCTCCCTTCCCCCATGTCTCTTTATCCCTCACCCCCTCTCCCTCCATCTTTCCCACTCTTTCCCCTCACCCTCACTTCCTCCCCCCCACTCTTTGTCTTTCTCTCTCTCCCCATTCTTCCTTCCCTCTCATCATCATCTCATCCTCCTGAATGCTGCAAGAGTGAGGGAATGAGCCCAGACCAGTTCAGCTCTGGATGCTGGGGATGCTAACCCTCTTGGTTTGTCTCTAGCACCACTTCCTGTGCCTGCCTAATTATTTTGGATGTTCTTTCCTCCCACTAATGAGAAAGATAGAAAGCTCTGGTTAGGGCTTTGGGGAAAGTAACAAGAACAAGTCTTGCATTGTTTTCTTTCTGGGCTACTTAATCTTAAATAGCTTAGGAAAGAAACAGCCATCCTTATGGTCCAGCCGAACATATTGGACCAAAGTCCTGAGTAATAATAGTGTGCCCTGCTTTAATTTATTTGTACATGGACTTCCTTCAGAGACTTTATATCAAGGAAGAAAGGATAGACCAAAGCTGAAGTCATGTAATCCTTAGTGTCTGGCCATAATAACCTTCACAATTATTTCAATATCTGTTACAATTATTAATCCATTATTTGTCTCCTATTCTTAAGTTCTTTGATATGGGGCAAAACTCAGGAATTTACCTTATCTACATATATTATGATTTTAATGACTGCTCTCGTAGGAACAGTGCTGTATAAAAAACAAATTAATTTTAAATCCCTTTTATTATCAAATAATTTACAATGCAGAACATATGTATGTCATTGGAAATAATAATGCCATATTTTCATACTAGATATTCAGATTTTTCACTTATTTACCCGGGCCTTTTCCCTAGTCCATCCTAAATAATGTTATATTGATTCATGGTCTTTTCTTTGACTTATACTCATTTAATCACAGCCTCAGTTTTCTTATCCCTAAAATAGGAATAATAGAATGGTGCTTATTTCCTGGCACTTGGAATTCATTAAATAAGAAAAAAAAATAATGTGTTTGAATAAGATGCTTTACAGTAAGTTTAATGTGACTGAATGAGGCATGAAGAAACAATCATACACTCAGACCTTGAATAAACAAAATAAAACAGGCATTTCTGTTAAAATCACCTTCTCATTAAAGATACTCTGCTGACATAAGCTCTGTTCCAATTGTGGCAAACTTGATTTTATAATCAAGTATTAGTCTTATGGGTTTTCCCAGCAAGCTGCAAGATTTCATAGTATCACTTTTAGCTTATAATCAAATGGCTATAACCCAAGACAGTCAGGAAGTTTTAAAAGGCATTCTTAAAACAAAGTCTTTCTAAATTATTATTTTTTAAAAATAACAGCTCTGAAAATGAAAGGGACTCAAGAGATAAGATCTAATCTGATGGTGAAGAGATTCAAATGTCTTCATAAAAATAAAGTCATTGAAGTACTTGGCATATAGCAATGGTATTCTGAGATTGAGATACCCTTTAATTTAACAAACATTTATTAAGTGGCTCAACATGGCAGGCCGGAACTGAACTAGGCTCGAGAGATACAAGAACCAACTGTCCATGACTTCAGCCCTCAAGAATTCCTAGTCTGGTAGACAGGGTTGGATGTGTACAATACACTGTTTATACCTGAGGATGGAGAGTAAACTGGGCCTGGTTCAGGATTTTTATACCAAGAGTCACATATTTCTAAATATGCTTTCCTAGGTAGTAAAAGAAGTGATATAAAACTAAGTAATTCCTTGAGGTTGAGGAACAAATATTTATATAATTTATCTCATTTCATTCTCCCAGAAAACCTCAGGGGCAGAATTGTTATCACCTCCTATAGAGGAGGTAATAGAGACTCTGTGGCTAAAAAATTGTCCCTCATCACCTGCTAATATGTGGCAGGACCAGGATGCTTACCAAATACATCTGATTCGAAAGCTTGGGTACTTCTGTTATACCACATGGCTTCTCTTTAAGGTTATGAATATCAAGCTGTATCTGAACAGTGTCTGAGCTTCCAGGAAAGAGAACTCTGACTCTGCTTCAGAGGACAGACATAGTAAGTTGATCGAATTGGCTACAGCAGGAAAGACAGTCAAGTAGCCTGAGTGACTGCACTGTGAGGTGTAGGAAAGAAGCTGGCTGCTAACACAAGGACCACATGCACCAATTTGCCATTCTTCCTTGCCCAGACTGTGGTAACATACTGGAGTAACTCTAATTACACAAAAGGGTGGAGCAATGGCAATCAGAGTTATGCATAAGATTGTCCATCACATGAGTCACAGAGATGAAAAGGTAGTGAATCACTGCATCTCAACTGTGAGCTCTGTATACAAGTCCAGGATTTGTGCCTGGTTCACTGGTATAAGCTCAGCACCTGACACAGTGTCTTCATACAGTACAGTTTCAATACTTGTTGAAGGAATGAATGATAGCAGCATACAAAAATCCATATATCTCAATGCAAATTATAAGCCAGGTCTTTCTTTCTCAGTCTGATTATCTGAGGCCAGAGGGTGGGCCTCAGAATAAGCCCTGGACTCTGATGGAGAAGCTCCTATTTACCTCCTGGGAACACCACAGTCTTCCAAGTGAACTCAGTGTCTTCATATAATTTCCCCAGGGCTCAGATGCAGCTCCTGTTCAAAGGGAAGCCTTGATGCCTGCCTCAGAATTTAAATGCCCAGTGGCCCGGAGTATGCTCTGCAAGCTCATCTGGGTTTTATTAGAAGGAGTCACTGCTTTCTGTCTATGCATACCTAGTCTACAGATCAGCACAGATGAATAAATGATGTAGTGCATGAGTGCAGTGATTCAGAACCTCCACCAGCATGTGGTGTCTCTCTGCTCCATCAATTCCTAAGCATCACTCTAACTGTCATGGCGAAAAAGCAGAAGACCTGCCCGATGTGAAAGAGAATGGGAGCGGGAGGGGCGGTAAAGGAAAGCTGGCAGGCAGGGTGTGTACGTGGGGGGAGAGGTGTGTGTGTACATTGGGGAGTGTTAGTCTCAATGTGTTTAAGAGAGGTAAAAAGGAAAAAATAAACATGTCAGAAAGGTAGTGAGATACAGGAGAAGCATGGACTTTGGTGACCAACAGGCTTAAGTTTAAATCTTAACATGTACTCCAATATTTACTTTGTCATATGACCTTGGACAGGTTACTTCACTTCTCTGGGTTTAAGTGAACTTATCTGTGAAACACATCAGTTGTATGTACCTTCATTGGTTATTGTAAGATTTAATTGAGAGAATTATGCAAAATCTAATGACAAAGTGCTTAGTACTTCACAAACACTAGTGCCTTATTTTCCTTTTTCTCCTTTTTGAAAGGGGAAACATCCCTTGCTAGTATGCTCCTTAATTTGGGAGTCTTCTCTTCTCCATTCATCTAGAGTCATTATCTAGTCATTAAGAACTACATGACAAACCCAAACAACCAGGGTGAATTTTCTGGTTAGTTATTAGAGACATTGCCCATCCTGTCTTGACTATATGAGACATACTGAAAAAGCCCCCACCATAAAGCAATGCCGTTATAATTTTGATTGTCAAAATACTTTTATGTGAAGTTGGTCATGATAGGGGTGGCTTGCGTGTGTGGAGTACAGATGAGGGAGGAAGAACTGCACAGGAATTGGGAATGTGGAATTTGAAGTCAGAACCCCTGAGAACCCTACCTTCTAACTATATGATTCTGGAAAATTGATTTTACTTCTTTAAGCGTTGGTTATAATATCTATAATATGGGAATAATGATAGTATCTATTTTGTAGAGTTTGTGAAGATTAAATGAGATGCTTATATAAAATAGCAGTTACAGTTAAAAGCCGGCCTGTGGTAAGCACTCAACGTTTGTTCAATTTTATTGTTTTATAGCTGATGCTATATAGAGACTTCTCTAATGCAATCCTTTCATCCCAGGGCAGTTGAGGCAACTGAAATTCAGAGAAATTAAGGAAATGTCCCAGGTTCTCACACTATCTTAATTTCTTTATTGATTGTGCTTCCCTCCATATGGCAATTTTGTCAAACCTGCCTAGAGCAGGGAAGCCTCTGCGGCGTGGGCAGAGAACTGGATGAGGATCCGTGAGAGACAGTTTAAGCAGTGGTAACTCCACTTATCAGCTACACAAAGTGGCAATTCACTTCACCACTCTGTAAATGAGAAGGGTTGACAAGGTGTTTGCTAAGGTCACTCCTGGCTCTGACACAGATTCCACGTGACAGGCTGGACACAGAGAAGCACATGCATCTCATGGGACCTCAGCGGGCCTAACCAATAGTGATGACATTACTGGGATCATCACCCTGCTTCCTTCACTTTTCCATTCACAAGGATGGCCCTGTCATCCCTCTTCCCACAGGGAACTGAATGAGGTTCTCATTATAATTCAACTTCCTCATCTGGAAAAGTATACTCCCAAACACCAATCATGTTTCCATATGTACAAAGAATAATTCATTTCCTCTTTTTGCTTCCTTTGATTTGTCATCTTCAGTCTGGGTTGTCACAAGGTAGACTTCCTTGAATATTTTCAGGCCATATCTACTAAAAATGATGACAAGAGTCAGAGGCTGTAAATATTGAAATCATAAATAACATTTTGAATCCTAATTCTAAGGGCAGACTTGAATTGCATTGTTTCTGTGTAAGGGTTCCCATATTTATACTGAAATGATATGTGTAAATATAGTATTTTAGAAATTTTATTTAAATTAAAATGCTGATAATCTCATTGCACTGGCACAAATATATTTATTACCTTGCAGTATTTAATGTGTATTGCCCCCCTGTTGTGTCGGGCAATGTACTAAGAACTTCCTAGGACCTATCTCATTTAATACTTAGAGAATCCTGAGGATACCTGAACTATAATTAACTCCACTTTATACATAGGAAAAGTGAGGCTTAGACTGGTAAGGGAAGAAAATCCCCAGCTCACACAAAGATAACTTGGTTCAAGTTTTAAACCCAGGCCTATCAGACTCTAAAGGCCAAGTTCTAAACGGTTGAGCTATTCTGCTTCCATTTGTAGTCATTCATATTTTTATATAGTTCCAACAACAGTAAGCACAAGATTCTGGTTTTTTGCTTAATATTTTCATAAACATTTTCTGGAACCACTTGGATTTGTATTTAAAAACAATAACAATCAACATCAACATTGCCAGACACTGTGATAACTGCTTTACCATCACTCTCTTATTTGACCTTCAAAATAATCCTGTAAGGTAAGGAATCATGAATGTCTCCATTTTATAGGTAAAGGAACAAGCTCCAGGAGGTTAAACAACTTGCCACAGTCATAGCACTTAAGACACAACAGAGCCACACATTAAACTCAGATCTGCCTGATTGTAGTAGAGCCCAAGCTCTCAACTAAAGCAATATGCTGAGTAACATTCTGATAACACTAAAACATTCTCAGTTTTCTAAAAGGTGCAGAGACAGCAAGAAAGAGCAGGACTCTCTCCAGAAGTGTTATTTCTTTCCATTTAAACCTGCCTTTATTCAGGGACTCTGAGCTTCCAATAAAGACCTAGGACCTCTGCAAACCACAGAAAAGATTATAAGAAGCTCTGGTTAGAAAGGGACTTGTGATGGTAACCACCCACAGCACTGCTTCAAACAAAATAAGGCCACCAATATCTGTCCACGCGGAAGTCTCCTAGAACTCAAGAGGAAGGCAAGGAAAGTGATTCCTTCAGTTTGGCTCCTCAGCTCCTCCTACTAGCAAGCCAGATGTGGCCCCTCACAGATTTCCATGTTGGTCTGTCCATACATACCAGTTCTCTCCACTGGCAGAGATGGCCTTCTAATCATTTTTTTCCAGCAGTTTAACAGAAGAAAAATGTCAACAAATGCCTACCGATGGAGTCTTGAGTTCTAGAGACACTGTTTGTGAAAGAAACTGTAAGGAAAGTTCATGAAGTTAAAGAAGTGGGTTTCAATCTCTGTCATACCAAGTGACTTCCTATGCATGTCACTTCACCTTTTGGATATCAGGTTTGTCATCTATAAATCTGGCCAATAATGCCACTCTCAAGACTTTGCAGGGATTGAAATAATCTACACAAGACAGCTAGAAAACTCTTTGCTCACCATACACAAAGAACACAAATTCTGGGCCCTCATGCAATAGCCACCCTTCCACATGAACATGCATCCCTAAAATCAGAAGACATCTTAGTCTGAAGGACCACAAAAGCTGACTCACAGCCTTGAAACCTGCTGAGCTATCCAGTGGTACTATACACTGTATACAATTTTATGGCAAAAGGTACAGTCATATTCTTTGTAAAATCATCAGTTTAGAGCCTCTTGTCCAGCTCCTATTAATTTTCTTGTCCAGACAATAAAACGGAAGAGAGCTCAATAGTGCCAAGTCTTCAGACAGCAAAAGCTGAAAGGCAAACTCCCTCTCAGCTGAATTCACTTACACACAGATTATGCTTAAACACTGGTCATTATGCAGGCCTAGATAAGATTTCCAGATGTGCACATTTGGGAGACCAATCGTGTGTTTTGGAAGACTAAAGTGAACTGTGTTTTTAGTGATGATGAATGATCTCTTCACCCATGGAATAACTCACATGGAAGATAGGGACGAGCATGTCTGGTCACCACAGGGCTAATCCCCAGTTTTCAGGCACATGTGAGGCTCCTTTCTTGGCTGAGGCAAGACCCTCATCCATCAATGGAGGGAAATCTGTGTTCTTTAATACTTGAAGTTACTTCTGAAGCTTGGAATGCAGGATGGTGGGATGGCTAGGATTCTGCATCAGGCCCTAGTATTCCCTCTCCTTATGCAGACTCTGAATCATTCAAGGAACAAAACATTACCCTTTATCTTCTCTGCTACTTTTTATCCCACTAATAAAACTGGAATTGTAATAGTGATACCTGTGTCTAATTATAGCAAGGGCTAGGATTATGTAGCACGGTTCAGCCAGGATGGTAAAAGCATTTTTCAAAATAGAGTTCAGCCATTCTCTCAAGCTTCTTCCACTATCATAAGCCAAATCCTGAATGCTAAAATTATTTGAATAGGCACAGAGTATGGTGCATTAATAAATGATCAAAGGGTGTGCATTTTCTAATGTCCCTTTGGCCTCAATAAAGAAATTGGCAAATATTCCATTAACCACAACCCATGAAGTCATTTTTTGAACTTGAAATATATTTCCCTCATCTCATGCTGGAGGTGGGTCACCAGGATTGCTTAGTTTACGCACTTGAAAAGTGGATTCTTAAAGAAAAAGGTTGAGATGGATTATTTATGAACATGTGTAAATTATGTAGTGATTTCATTGAGATTTCTGGGATTTGTATGAAGTGGAATGTCCCCTGCGGTGGCCACATCTCATTTAAGTTATCCGTTTCATCTTTCGTCCACTTCAGAGACTTCCCATATTTTAAGTTTTACTTTGAAACATTAGCTCATTTTGAAATGCAATTTAGAAATATATTTATTATTATGTGTTTCTGTATAGCACAAAATGTTGCCGTGTGTGTGTGTGTGTGTGTGTGTATGTGGGTTGGTGATGCTGGAGGGGAGCATAATAATACCAAACAAAATCACAATAAAGAAGAACAATGAGAAAAACTCAGAAAATAATAGCCATGAAAACTATATGTGGCATCAATCTTCTCAGTGCTTTAGGATACTTTCTTATCTTCCACAAGGGCAGAAGCAACTATTATTACCTCCATTTTATGGATAAAACTTTAAGAGCCATAAAGTCAGAAGTCTTACCAATCCTACCTAAATGAATCACTTGCAAATGAGCACTAAAAATCTGCAAAAAAAAAAAAAAAAAAAAAAAAAAGTATTATTTTCATCTCAGCTACAGCACTGGAAAACATGAAATCATTGTGTCCCTTTTTTTGGTCAGTATTCCAAGCAACACATCCACATAAACAAGAGAACATTCTAAAGTGTTTTTGTATGGTTAAACTCCAAACAAATGTATATGTATATAAGTATGTGTGTGTGTGTGTATATGTATGTATGTATATGTATATAAGCATGCTATCACACAAATAATATCCATACAGATAATATAATAAAAATTTTTATGTTTTAAAATTTTTCATTACAATTTTTGGAAATGACTTTAATATTTAATAGTAAAGGATAATATCCATATAATAAAATACCAAGTAGAAAACTAAAAATAGCATTAAAGCCAAATGCAAAAATGTTTTTCTTACATTGCTAAGAGAAAAACAAAATAAGCTTCAAACAGTTGTTAAATCATAATATTTTTATAAAGAAAAACTCTGGGAAATCCTGAGAGATCAAACACCAAACATGAACAGTAGTTATCTTTGGTGGTAGAATTATGGCTGATTTTGTTTTCTTTGTAAATCTCCACATTTTCTAGTATTATCATATTGAGCTTTACTATAATTGTGATTAGGGAAAAATTGCAAAATACTTTTTGTAAAGAGGCCACAGCCAGTAGTATTTACTACTAAATGAATATATGCATTCTAGGTACTTTCTTCTAGAACCTGCCAAACTTTACACCAGGTTAAACACACGCTTTGATGCTTCGATCATCAAGTTCAAAATGGGAATATCACATCTGAAAAGGTCTTTTCCTTATTGTCAAAATACACGTGGACTCTAACATGAACATGTAATGAGGATTTTTGTTTTGTTTTGTTTTGTTTTTTTAATTTCTTATTTATTTATGATAGTCACAGAGAGAGAGAGAGAGAGAGAGAGAGGCGGAGACACAGGCAGAGGGAGAAGCAGGCTCCATGCACCAGGAGCCCGATGTGGGATTCGATTCCGGGTCTCCAGGATCGCGCCCTGGGCCAAAGCCAGGCGCTAAACCGCTGCGCCACCCAGGGATCCCTGTAATGAGGATTTTTCTACAGTTCTATAACTCAAAAGAGTTGGAACCCAAAACACATGAGGAGATACAGCATAAGGTTTAGAGGTTATCACTCAATGTCTAAGTTGAATCAATAGTTTAGTTTAATTAAACGAATATTTACTGAATACACAATATATGCCAGGTACTCTGCTGAGTGAAAGGAAAACAAACATGAATGAGACATAGTTGTTGAAATTCACAGTCCAGGGTGGAAGGCTGTGTGTGCTACAGGAAAGCAGAAGACCCTATGTTAAACCAGAGAACAGGCATCCAAATCATACAAAAGATTGAGAGGCAATGAAGATTCCCTGAGGGAAATGATGCTGAACTGAAAAATCAATAGAAAATGAAGCAGTAAAGAGAAAAAGGAAGATCATTCCAGGCATAGGGGACTACACAAGAAAAAAGGAGAGAGGGAATTTTTAAGGCAACAAATATCTGAGTCCTGCTAGAACATAACTCATTATGCAAGTAGTGATGGGGATGCATCCTGGATAAGCAAAGACAAGATCTTGAAGTTAGTTGGTTATGGAGGAGAAGGAGGGGCTTGGGGCAGATGGTAAGATTTGGAGATGACTTTTAATATCTTGGCTTGGGTACATGGTTCAGTGATACCTCTCACTGAGATAAGAATAAAAATAGTAATAATAGCATACATTTGTTTAGATTTAAATATTTGCCAGGACCTGTGCTAAACACATTCACATACTGACTCACTGAAGCCCTCACAACTAGCTTATGAGCCAGAATGATGCTGAGATGTTAGGAGATAGTAACTAGAGGCAGGTGAACAGGCTGCATGGGAGAAGCAGAAATTGAAATCGGTTTACACATGTTGAGTTCATAGTAAATACAGAGCCTCCAGATGGAAAAGTCCATCATGAGGAGGAAGCTGGAGTCTTATACTGAGAGGAGAAATTAGGGGCAAAGGTGTAGACTTGAGAACAATTTGTATATAATGATTCCTTAAAAACCATATTC
Organism: Canis lupus dingo; assembly: GCF_003254725.2. NCBI lineage: Eukaryota > Metazoa > Chordata > Mammalia > Carnivora > Canidae > Canis > Canis lupus. Next base: position 8,657,994 of record NC_064263.1, on the reverse strand, counting down.
AAGTTGTCGCTATTGTGGGTGAAATATGTAGTATGAAAGAAGGTGGGTTATAGACAGAGCCTTGGGTGATGGGACATTGGAGGGACACCGAAAAGAATTTTTAAGGATCCTGCAAAGGAAGAACCAATGAGTTGGGGGGGAGAAAAAGTAGCAAAATACCAAGGCAAAGGCAGTTCTAAGAAGATTAGTACAAAGCGCCAATTCTGACAAAAGATCAGGTAAGATAAGAAACAAAATATGCCCACTAAATCTAACATGAAGTCATTGTTGACTTCACTGTCAGGATAGGAAGAATGGAAGCCACACTGTTGATGACTGAGGATTCAAAGGGATAGGAGGAAGTGAAGCCAAGGAACTCAGAGACTCACACTTCTAAGATGTTTGCATAATGAACAGGAGAGTAAGATAAACCAGTAAGGTAGGAAAGTAGTAGCAGGGGGTTTTCTGGTTTGTCTCACTGGGCTGGCAGAAAACAGTAAAGGTTCCTGTTGGAGAGGAAAAGCTAATCTAAAGGCAGAGGGTAGAAGCTGAAGGGAGGAAATGATTTTTTAACAGACTTCGTTTTTTGGAGCTGTTTTAGCTTCAGGGCAATAATGAACAGAAAATACAGAGATTTCCCACATACTCCCTGCCCCCCACATATAAAAACTTTTCCCTCTATCAAAATCAAGAACAAGAGAGTTATATTTGTTACAGGTGATGAATCTATCACCCAAAGTCCATAGTTTACATTTGGGTTTACTCTTTGCATTGTATATTATATAGGTTTTGACAAATATATAATGAGATGTATCCAGTATTATAGTATCATACACAGTAGTTTCACTGTCCTAAAAATTCTCTGACCTCCACCTATTCATCACACGCTCCTCCATGGCCCCTGGAAATCACTGATTCTTCTACTCTGTCCATAATTTTATCTTTTCCAGAATGTTATATGGTTGGATTCATGAAGTACACAAGCTTTTCAGATTGCTTCTTTCACTTAGTAATACACACTGAAAGTTCTTCCATGTGTTTTCATGACTGGATAACTCATTTCTTTTCAGTGATACATCATATTCCATTGGCTGGATGTACAACAGTTTGTTAATCCATTTGCCTTTTGTAGAATATTTTGGTTGCTTTTGGGTTTGGGCAATTATTAATAAATCCACAATTAACATTTGTGTGGACATAAGTTTTCAACTCTTCATTTGAGTCAAGGAATACAACTGTTGGATCATATGGTAAGAAAGAAACTTTTGTAAGAAACTGCTAAACTGTGTTCCAAAGTAGTTATACCATCTTGCATTCCCACTAGCAATGAATGAGAATTTCTAGGAAACAGTGAAATTAAGAGGTATTAATGCAACCACATTTTTGTTCAACAATCACCAACAATTATCTACTTCCTAAATTATGTCATCACCATGAACAGAAATATTGTACCCATTAAGCAAAAACTTCCCATTTCCCCTAAGTCTGTAGTAAATTTGGATCTACTTTCTATCTCTATGAATTTGCTTATTCTAGATATTTTATATCTAGAAATATACATACAACATTTGTCCTTCTGTGACTAGTTCATTTCACTTAGTACAATGTTTTTAAGGTTCATCCATGCTGCAGCATGTACTCAAATTCATTCCTTTTTATGGCTGAATAATGTTCCATTGTATGGATATGCCAGTTTAGTTGTTTATTCATCTGTTGAATGGACACTTGGGTTGCTTCCACCCTTCTGTTACTATGAATAATGCTACAATGAGCATTCCTTCCTGTAAAGGTACCTGTTTAAGTCCCAATTTTCAATTCTTATGGATATATATGTAGGAGTGGAATTGCTGGGTCATGTGGTAATTTCACATTTAACTATTTGAGGACCCATCAACCTGTTTTGTATTGAGGGTACAGAATTTCACATTTCCACAAAGCAAATGAAGTTTGAAATACAGGCAGGTATTACACAGGTGAAAAATGAATCAGAGGACATTCCTTATAGAAGTAGATAGAAGTAGATTTCAGTGTAAAGCCACAAAGATGAAAGAAAGTATGGAAATTCTTGGAAACAGATGGACTTCAATATAGATGAGCACCATCATGCATCAGTTAAGGAATGGCTATAGAAAAAGGCAAAGACTATTCATGAACAATGTTATGCTCTTTCTAAGGAACTTAAATTGTTTCCACAAAGTAAGTGATATATTTTGAAGGATGTGTACTTTAGAAATGCTATTTTGTTAAATTTGTAGAGAATAGACTGAAGGAAAACTTAGAATGTAACAGGTAGACCTTTGTGAATATCAGGCCCTCCCTGTGGGCTTAAAGACTACTTAAAAAGGAAAAAAGAAGAGACCTTAGCATTATAATTTTCTAAAGCCCATAATGTGTATAAATAAATTTGTTAAATTATTTCCTAACCACAGCATGTTATTCTAATTGCTAATAGTCTAAGGAAAGAATCAAGAAGTCTACAAGTCAACATATCAAATCTCTCATGAACCATGCTGATCTTTAAAAAACAGACATTTTCTGAGGCCAAAACAATAACAAAATTCATAAAAAGATAATGCTACATCAAGTTAATAATCCAGGGTTGGTTAATGAGGCTGGACCTAAAGTGGTGAAGACGGCCTAAAGTAGAGATAAAGATGGAAAGGAATAGAAACATTACTATCATATAAAATTAGCAAAAAGGAGGGAAATATGGAATAGACAACATAGTTCCTAAACATCTGATACCCTTCATTAAGAGAAGGGAAACAGAATTTAAAAAAAGAGCTAAAGGTGGAGCCGGACCAAGAACCAAGTATTGGTTCATATATGATTAGTTTACATGCCTGTGGGTCAGCCTCCTGGAAATTTCCAATGACAGCTACGCATGACTAGATTTCAAGAGAACATTGTGGACAAAAGATGCTGGGAGTTATTACAGTAAAGTTTGATAAATCTACTACTAGCCCTGGAGAGGGTAGAACCAAAATACAAAGACAGATGGATTTGACTCCAAATGTTACATTCTTCCTTCCAAACATTTGCACTCCCAGTCATGCTATCACAGCAAGAGTAAATTTTAGCCTGATTAAATCATTTATGAAATATACATAAATGGGAAAAGAGAAGAAGCCATAAATGAGAATCCTGGGGAACACCGTAATTTAGGCTGAGTGGAAGAAAGGAAATACAGGAAAGAAGAGAAACCAGGAAGATGTGGTTTCATAAACACAAAGAGCTTTAAGGTTTCAACAAGAATTGTTGCCACAGAAAGCAGTAACATAAAGACTGAGAAGGCTCCCTTGGATGGAGACCACTCTGCCCTGGGGGAATGTGGGGGGGGGGACTTTTCCATGGAGAACAGAAATGACAGGCAGATTGTTGCAGGTTAAGGAATAAATGAAGAAGGGAAAGACAACTTAGAAGTGAAGGAAAAGAGACAGGACAAAAGAGAATTAGCAAAATAAGGTAAAAGAAGGATTTTCTTATGATTTTTGTTTTATACTCATGGAGGGACAGGAGTTTTTTACTAAGAGAATAGGAGAGGCAGAAGTTGCAAAAACAAGTCAGGGAATAATGGATTAATTGAGTCTCTGGGAGGAAACAGGTGCCAGGGCACAAATGGTAGGATTAGCCTTCACTTCTTGGAGCCCCTTCTCATCTACCAAGATGAGAATGAGATAAAGAGAGACGGGGAGGCAGATAAGACTCTTCCCCCATATACAAATTAACTGCTTCTAATGCTACATGGATTGTACTACACTTACCAGATTCTGTGGGTTTAAAGATTACTTAAAAAAGAAAAAAGAAGGGACCTTAGCATTATAATTTTCTAAAGCCCATAATGTGTATAAATAAATTTGTTAAATTATTTCCTAATTACAGTATGTTATTCTAATTGTTAATAGTCTAAGGAAAGAATCAAGAAGTCAACAAGTCAACATATCAACTCTCTCATGAACCCTGCTGATCTTTAAAAAAACAGACATTTTCTGAGGCCAAAACAATAATTAAAATCATAAATATGTATTGCTGTATCAAGTCAAACAATTGGAAAATGCAAACTCATTAAGAATATTTTAATCATCCCATTACTTCTGTGTCGTCGTTGTATACAAATAATTTTAATTGTTCTACAGTTTATGTGAAACATTTCAAAAGACAGGTTGTGTTTTTTTGTGTGTCTTTTTTTCCCCAAAGCAAAGCAGAACCTGACTGAAACTGAGATACTTCCTATGGGATAAACCTTTCACAAGGAAATAGGATATGGAAAAGCATATGGATGTAGTGACATTTTGGTTTAATTATTGAGACCACTGTACAAACAACTGTTGTGAATAACAAAACAAATCTAATGCCAGGTTGCTATAAACAGAGAAATGAAAATCTCATCCACAGATGATACCTCTAATACATAGTGCTGAAAGTGGCCTTGGAGAGTCACTTCTAGTTACCTTCACCTTCCAGTCACTGGTCTCTGGGAAAGAGGTGGGAAACAGACCCATTCATCCGAATTGCATCAGCAATCAAGGCGATGGATGGCGGCATACATACATCCCCTATCTCTCCATCACACCTCTTCCTCCTCACTGCCCCACTCTAGGCTAGACTTCGGTCATTGTTTCCAATCTCTGACACACACAAAAAGGAGTAGCTTTCCAAAATGACAAATAAATATTCACACTGAGTTTCAGTCTTTAGTTTTACAATGTACTGCATTATGTTGCACCACTGGCCTCCAGCCCAGTGCAACAAGATGTATTTTCAGAGCTGGTGGGCAGCAGGGATAATGGGAACGAGGCCTTGCTTCATATTCACCAGAGAAACAAGCTAGACACCTCTCTTTTAGTGAACCCAAAAGTGTCACTGCCACAAATCAGCAGCAACTCTCAGCCCATGCAGAGCAAGGCAAGGATTCATAGGAGAACAAGTGGTCAAAATTTCACTGTGCCCACTGCAAGCCCAGATAAAGATTTCCTGCTTTCATTTATTTTTTCTATTTTTATTATTTTTTATTTTTTAAAATACTTTATTTATTTATTTATTCGTGAGAGATACATACACACACACACACACACACACACATACACACACAGAGGCAGAGGCACAGGCAGAGGGAGAAGCAGGTTCCATTCAGGGAGCCCGATATGGGACTTGATCCCAGGACTCCAGGATCATGCCCCAGGCAAAGGCAGGCGCTAAACTGCTGAGTCACCCAGGGACCCCCTCATTTATTTTTTTAAATTCCAATCTTCTCCACAGCCCAAGGGCTGTATAACAAATATGCATATTTTAAATTTGCTTTTATAGACTTAGAGAACAAATTCTATGTACATTAAAAACATATTTGGCCATCGCTTCCCACCCCATCCCACCAATCACGCCTTTACTAAGAAGGCAACACAAAGACTAACCTAACCTGTGACCAGCCCAGGGAAAGTTGTTTTCGCATAAAAAAAGTATTCTCCAGGGAGGCCTGGGTGGCTCAGTGATTGAGCATCTGCCTTCAGCTCAGGGTGTGATTCCAGGATCCTGGGATTAAGTCCTGCATCGGGCTCCCCACAGAGAGCCTGCTTCTCCCTCTGCCTATGTCTCTGCCTCTCTCTGTGTGTCTCTCGTGAATAAATAAATAAAATCTTTTTAAAAATATGCTCAAGAATTAAAAATCACCACATCCTACAGCAAAAAAAACCAGAAGGTGATAAAGGATTTTAGCTGCAAATGGGAAAACAAAAAGTGCATGTGTCAGATGGGGAGCAAAGGAATAATTTTTATTCCATAGCCAAAGTTGTTGAAGCACTTGATGGTGGAGACAGCAAATTCTGTTCAAAGATGCTTGCAGGCCTAACTTTAGCAGAAGGCTAGGCCTTCCTGTCTACCCTCTCACTGCCATCTCACCCTCTCTCCTATGATCAGAAGAGGCTCACTCATCAACCTGAGGCAACCTGCTGAGCCAATGCTCATCATTCCTGAGAGGGCAGAGTCATCATTAGTCTAGCATTTTTCTGAACACCTAAAGAACAGCCAGAAGAAACCTGAACCATGCCCAAAATGTGTTCATTCGTTCAGTCAGCAGACACTTCATCTGAAAATATGTACTACTCATGATGTGCTTGGCACAGTGCTGAAGCATGGTGAGAAAAATAGATACAACTGCTACCTTGACAGGGCTTACAATTTAGTGGTATCAACAGGTACTAATCTAATAAAATAATTCAGGGGCTTTGAGTGCCTAAGGCTCTGGGCTCTCCTTTCAGCTGTGATGGAGTACATGTGGGGATTGTCAGCAAACATAGCTCTGAAAAAGCTAAATTTGAACTGAGATCTCAACAAGGAATAGGAGTGATGTAGCATGAGTGCCCTGGGAAGAGTAAAGCCAGGAGGGAAAAGCCTTGAGATATGAAAGAGCATGGGACAGTCAAGAACTGATCCAAGGGACTGGAGAGCAGAAAGGCAGAAAAGAAATAACAGTAGACACTCAGTAAATGTTTCCAGTGAACAGATAATGGATGAGTGAACACATGAATGAATAGTTGTCCAGGTATATAAGTATCCAGCATTCCAGCCATTCCTTCACACAAGGATATTGAAGCAAATTCCACTTGTTTATTCCTTTTGACTTCTCCTCCTCTAACTTTGTAAAGTTCAAGTTTAAAGGAAGTGGAAAATTAGAGGAGAAAAAAAAAACAGAGCCATCCTCTCCAATATCTTCAAAATGAGTTTCTTGTATTATCACCATCACACTAGAGGATAGCAGTGTGCCAGGCTCCTTACTAGGGGGTTTTATATACATTATATTATTTAATCCATACAACAACCCTAAAAGGTAGCTATTATTCCTCCTTTTTTTTAAAGATAAGGAACAGAAATATTTGATTAACCTTGCCAAAGTTCTGAAATCTAAGTCTATACTCTCACCTTTAGACCAGTGATTCTCACCCAGGTCCAGTTTTGTCTTCAAGAGAGTATTTGTCTGGAGATACTTAGGATATTACAACACGAAGGGAGGGTACTATTGACATCTAGTAAGTAGAGGCCCAAATGCTGATAAACATCCTATAATGCATAGGACAGGCGCTCACAACAGAGAATTATCAGACCCAAAGTGCCAATATTGCTGAAATTTAAAAACTCTGCTTTACACCATTATGCCTTTGAAAAAAAGGCATCTCAATTGATGCATTTATCAGCACATATGAGCAATTATGAAACCATTAAATGGTGGTTTTATCCAAATTGTTACTCTCCAGGAGTAAATACAGTACATAGCACAAAGTAGATGGTCAGTTGTCATATGTGTTTATTGCTATTGAAGTTAGGTAGTACTTCATTATGTGAAATATGATAAATATGATAAAGGGAATCAGTGATGTCCAGTGGAGAAAGAGTATGGGAAATAATTTCAAGGTCAAGTGGCATGCAGTTCCCTAAGGCCTTCTCTCATGCTTTGGCATGGACATTTTCTCTTTATAATCAAAATTCCTAAAAATTTTCATGAGGGGGACCTTGGCAAGACAGAAGGAAGAAAGCCAGGATGGTAAGATCTAATATCCTCAAAATGTGATGGATTTTTCAAAAATATACCTACAGTGACAACATGGTCTCCAGGACAGAATAAACTTCTTCTTCTACACTGGAGATTAAAAAGATGTTATGTAAAATGGCACAGCCACTTTGGAAAATGGTTTGTCAGTTCCTCAAGAGGTTAAACAGAGTCATGTGACCCAGTAATTCCACTCCTAGGTATATACCCAAGAGAATTAAAAACATATGTTCACACAAAAGCCTGTACATAAATGTTCATAGCAGCACTATTCAAACAGCCAAAAATTGGTGGACCCAAATATTTGCAACTGATGATTTTTTAATGTGGTTATATCCATACAACAGAATATTTTCCATATAAAATGAAAATGTACCATACATGCAACAACATTGATGAATTTTGAAATCTTTACGCTAATTTTTCAATTAGCATATAAAGCCAGACCTGAAAGACATATATTATATGACATCATTTATGAGAGATATCCAGAATAAGTCCACAGAGAAAGTAGATTCATTGGTGCTAAGGGCTAGGGAAATGAGGAGTGACTGCAAATAGGTATGTGCTTCTTGAGGTGGGGGGAAATGAAAATATCCTAAAATTAGATAGTGCTGATGGTTGTACAACTTTGCAAATATACCAAGAAACACTGAATCATACACGTTAAAGGGATTTCATGGTATGCAAATTATATCTCAGTAAAGCTATTACTAAAAAGAGACATTTAAAGTATTTTACTTCCGGGATCCCTGGGTGGCGCAGTGGTTTGGCGCCTGCCTTTGGCCCAGGGCGCGATCCTGGAGACCCGGGATAGAGTCCCACATCGGGCTCCCGGTGCATGTAGTCTGCTTCTCCCTCTGCCTCTCTCTCTCTCTCTCTCTCTCTATCATAAATAAATAAAAATTTAAAAAAAATAAAGTATTTTACTTCCTTCACTGATGGGATACACTATCATTTATATCATTCTTGGTACTGTATCTTGTAAATATTGTTTATCTTTAGATAGGTAATGGAGTGATTGCAAATTCACTTAGAGATTTTATGATTAGAAGGGACGACTTCTGAGGGCAACTTTGCCTGCCCCCTTGGGACTGCAAGTTCTGCAAGATGTCCCTCTCTGCTGTTTAAGAGTTAGGTATTTGTTTGCTTTCCTCAAGAGTCCACACCTTCAGCAATATCACCCATTATGAACTGGCATGGGTATATCACAGGATCAGATTAGTCAGAACTGAAACTTTTTAGTTTTCTTTTTAGAAAGGACCTTATGTTATTTGATCAAATATCTCTAACGTTTTCCTTGCAATTTTTAAAGCTCTGCCTACAGTGAGAGTACCTGTTTTCTTTCTACATCAATGCTCAAATCCTTTCAGGATTACCAGGAAAACTGTGTTTTGAAAAAAACACATCTATTGTCAATTCCAAAATAACTCTAATCTCCCTATGTTCCCATCCTAGTTTTCATTAACTACTTCAATGCAGACAGCTTTAAAGATTAAAATTCGGAGGACACTAGGATCTTTACAATCTTCACTCTTTCTCAGGAACCAGAGCCTTCTCTGCATCCTCCACCTCATACCCTCATCAACCAAAACCTGCCAGGGAGGTAAAAAAGAAGAAACAGACTGTTTGGTTTCCTTAAGGTCCTTTTCTGAGCCCAGAATGTTTAGTTCTTTTACCCAATTCAGCAGAAAAAGGAAAGACTAGCACAGATAGGTAAGTGGATTCTAAGATTCTAATTGATTTCCATAGCCAAGATAATGACTACAGGAACATACTAGGGGCAATAGATTTTGCAGACCCTTGGACAGCTCAATGATATCACCTGGAACTCTAAAGTGCTTATCACACTTGTGGTCTTAGTGATGTCTGGAGATACAGAGCCTCATAGGACATGAGATCTTTTCATGAAAATACAGAATCTCATAGCTGTGAGGAAACTCAATATGAAGTTTTGTATTTCTCCTCCAAAAGTAATTATCTGGCCCTTATTTGCATAGCACCATTAATGAGGAGCTCACTACATGGAAAATGATCTGAATTTCATTCCCTGTTTTAGGATTAGTGCTACCAAAACAAAGAGCATGTTCTAGTCTAGGCTATAATTGTAGCTTTATCTCTTATTGTGTCATTAATATTACTATATTTTTCCATGACTCCCTTTCTGTCATTATTCCCATCCTCCCTCTCAACAAAGTATTATGGAGCAGATAGAAAGGATAGAAATGCTGTTAGACCATCTTCCCACCTCAAGCCCTGAATTCAAATGCCCAAACAACAGAGCAGGGCAGCTGGTTAGCAAACACTAAAGACTACCACACATCCTTAAGGAGGAAGTTTGCTACAATCTAAAATTTATCCAAGAGGGCCCCTGTGTGGCTCAGCCAGTTAAGTATCTGACTCTCAGTTTCAGCTCAGGTCATGATCTCAGAGTCATGATACTGAGCCCCAGGTCATGCTCAATATTCAGTAGGGAGTCTGCTTGAGATTCTTTACATCTGCCCTTCCTCCCATGTCTGAAATAAATAAATAAATAAATAAAATCTTTAGAATTTATCCAAGAAACCAAAGGCACCAAGCTATGACTGCCTGATGGTTTGAGTGACACTACTCAGAAGCCTAAGTGCAAGCCAGTTTTTGTCCTTGAGAAGATGCCTTCAGGAGATATGGGATAGAGCATGCATAAGCTCCCAGAGATGACTCTGACCTATGGCATCAGTGCATATCACTGTGTTTCAGGATTTCATTTAGATTTTGGGAGAGGGAGGTTATTTCTTTAATGATATCTTATATTAAATGGTCCTAAACTTGTTGAGTTGAAGGAAAGAAAAATCAATCTCATTTTTACTGAGAAACTACAAAGTGCCAGGCCTGATGCCAGATATACCACCATTCATTCCTCACAAAAGCAATGACTAAGTCTAGAGGTAGAACTGAAGTCTGGCACTGAGCCAAACCCAAGAATCTGCTTAGTTATTAAAGTGCTTTCCAGTGCTCATTGTCCTCAGAAGAACCAGTCAGATAAACTGGTGTCAGCCACCCCATGGCTCCCTGGAGGTCTCTTGGTTTAAAGCCATTGCAAGCAAAACAACTTATGTAAGTATCCTAACAAGAGCCCTAATTCTGAGACGAAAAAAATCCCAAGAGGAATTCCTTCTACATGCTTGTAACACCAAAATGAAGCATAGAACTCCAAATGAGCCATTCCATGAAACCAGCAAACTAAGCACCAAATCAAGAATCACTATTCTGTCCCTAGGACAGTCTATGCTCTTTATACCATTCATTTAATATTTATTAAGCCCTACCATGTGTTCAGGCATTGTGATACAAATGGGGCATTTAATGATTGGTAAAGATTAGTTTGTGTCCTAAGGAATTCATACTCTTTTAAGGAAGTATGAACATATGGCAAACTCTATGAGCTGAGATGTTGCTGAAGATTGTAATAGAATGAAAATGGGGTGGTAAAGCAACCTACAGGATGGACAGATTAATCTCCAGACTAGCTTCCAGATATGGAACATCCAGACTAGCTTCCAGATATGGGCATTAAGGCCAAAGACTGTAAGGCAGTGCAGGACATTCCATGTAGACAACATAGCATAAGAAAGGCACAAAAGGGGACTCCTGGTTGGCTCAGTAGTGAGCATCTGCCTTCGGCTCAGGGTGTGGTCCTGGTCTGGGAATTGAGTCCCACATTGGGTTCCCTGCAAGAAGCCTACTTCTCCCTCTGTCTATGGCTCGCCTCTTTCTTTGTGTCTCTCATGAACAAATAAATAAATAATCTTTTTTTTAAGGCAAAAAAATATATAATACGTGTGAAAAATCATGTAGATGACTTAATTAGTAAGGGCATGTCATGCTAAAATGTTTAGCCTTGGTTTATGAGGGAATGAAAAGCCAGCAAAATTCTTAAGTAGTGTCTTGACATGATCAACACTATATTCAAAGGTCATGAGCCAGGAGAATCAGGGAGGGCTTAACAGAGGAGGTGACTTTTCAGTTGGGTCTTGAATACTATTTCAGAAAATAGGAACACTAATCAAAAGAAAAGCAAAGCTCCTTCCCTCAGTGATGAGTAAAGACACAAAGGCAACAGAGTCCAGGGCACATTCTAACAATATCCTGGGATCTAGTTTATTCAAGTTTTAGACATTACCCAGGGCAAGAGGTTTAGAAACAGAGCATGAAACACCTCGAATACAAAAGCAAAGTGTTTATTTAGAATTTCTCAAGAGATGCTGAAAAGCTACCAGTGTTTTTGCTTGGATTTTATTAATTAAACTTTTGCTTAATGAGACTGAAACTGACAGCCAGAGATAGGAAAGTTTAGAGAAAAACAATGGGAAAGAGGAGGTCAATGGAATGTTGTAACAATAGCTAACTTTTATTGAACACATAATTATCATTATGTGCATTGTTTTATTCAACATTCACTGATGAGGTCAAAGCTTACTTGATCTGAGTTAAGGAACTAAACATTTGAAATACTAAGTTTTACTATGGCTCACAACTAGAAAACAGCAGAGCTGGAATACAATCCCATTCCATCTGAAACTGTATCTCCAGTACTTAGGATAGCTCCTGACATATGGTAAGGATCTACTAAAAACTGGGTGATGGACTTTTGCTGAATTATCTCAACTTTGAGGCCTAGATTCAATACCAACATTTCAAAAAGTCTTTTCAGGTTGAAACGGATATATTTTTTGGCATCTCAATTCTGTGGATTATATTCATTTTGGAGTATGTCTTGCCCCAAGTTTGGGGTAGGGAGGCAGGAAATGCATCTCATTTATCCTTGTATTTCTCACAAGATGTCCAACACACTGTCTACTCAGACAAGAGGGCTGATGTATAGAATGAATGAATGGATGGATGAAGGAATAAGTAGCATTTGCTAAGTAGTCTATTCTCCATTTTGGCACAAGTAAATTTCAATGACTTATGAAACACTCAAAGCATTTAACTGACTCGGGGTTCTCAATCAGATAATTCCTCCCATTTTCTTTTCTGATGAGAATCTTTATTGGTTGTGATTTAATTTAATCATTGCACTCATATTCTCTTCATAGAAGCCCAGGGGCTCTGAGGTGGTGGGTTCTTTTTAATTAAATTTAATCAAATAATAATGATCTTTAATTTCCTAAAATTGGGATCATTGAGCATATAAGAGGCCTTATTTAATGCAATTTTAGGATGATGTTCTTATTTCTGTGTTAAAAGAGACATGGATGGACTCGGTATCCTCACTGCAAGATTTAATAGAACTGGGAAGTCTCTATTTAAAAATAACTCTCACACCAGCCTGCTCAACTCACTAAAATTCCAGCATCGATATCTTATTTCTTTGGGTCAGCAAGGGCTCCCTTTTAAAATGCAAATGACTCATGCCTGGGAAAGCAAAACCTTAAGTGATCCCTTCCATCTCTTTTATCTTTTCTGTGCAGGGAAAAAGCAAACTAATATTTGTAGACCAACATCTACACATGAGGCACTGTACTAGGTACTTTACACACATTATTTCATTTAATATTCACAAGTCTGAAAAAAATAAAAAAAAATATTCACAAGTCTGTGAAATACTTATATACAGATGAGAAACCCAAAATTCAAAGGAGATAAGAAATTGGACAAAATCAAACAGGAAATAACAGAGCTGGGATTCAGGATTTGGTATTTCTCATTCAATAGCTCTTTCTACTTTTTTATGCTGCCACATCTTTGAGAGAACGGAGTTGTAAGAGGAAAGGGGGTACATGACATTGTAATACAGGAATGACATAGCACACCTAAGTGTGTGGCAGGGTTATGACTGGAGGAATGGAGGGGATTCTAAAAGAAAGGGGAGTGGTTACCAAACTTAGCGGCCACAAAATGCTCTAGGCCCACTGACTATAGGATGGCTTATGAGCAGTTAATTTGGAAGATGATGCTTGCTGACAAATGCCACTTCTTATATATACAATAAATCATATATTAGAAAAATGCATATACTAAAGTACTATGTCTCCATTTAACTTTTGTTTTTAAACCCATACATTGAGAGATTTTTCCCAAAATGTTAACGTTTGCACATTATCCATTATGAAATAAGTGTTTATGGAAAAAAAAAAACTTTAGAAATCTACATGTCAATTATGAAGGCAGAATTCAAAAGTCTCCAGCCATATAAAAAATTCACCAGCCTTTTGATATGATATGATATGATATGATTTGATATGATATGAATCACAGACCTCTTAACCTGTTTCTGAATGATATGTGACATTTGGTCTGAGTCTTACAGATCAAACATGCCCCAGAAAAGACTGGTCGGGGTAAAACACACATGATATTATATATATATGTTCAACATTAATTCCTTAAATAGAGATGCATTACATCAGTCTGCATTTTTGCCAACTGCAATTTCTTGGTGGCTTTTCATCTTCAATTTTAGAAAAAGTCATTTTGAGAAAAACTGTGATTTTATATTTTTTTTTGGTGCAAATTAATTCTTCACTCTTTAATTTTTCTGCTCACCCGTAATTGTTGTAGGATGGGGGCGGGGTAGAGAGATTGTCAAGAAACCAGTGAGATCCACAAATTTGAAGGGAAAGGAAAACCTAGATAAAAATATATACATAATTTCATTCCGACTCATATTTTACATTTGAATGGATTGTCTCAAGTCCCCCTGCAATGCACGACAATGAGTGGGAGATGGCTCTATTGAAACACATACATCTTTTTGTGGCAAATGCACTGTGAGTTGTTGCTTATAGAGACACCACAGGATCAATAATGCAGGGCACCCCAGTGTACTATATTATTGTTAACATCCTGCTGGCTAGAATTCAGGTTTCCATTTAATTGTGTTCTTTTTTTTTTTTTTTTTTTTTTTTTTTTTTTTATTGGTGTTCAATTTACTAACATACAGAATAACACCCAGTGCCCGTCACCCATTCACTCCCACCCCCCGCCCTCCTCCCCTTCTACCACCCCTAGTTCGTTTCCCAGAGTTAGCAGTCTTTATGTTCTGTCTCCCTTTCTGATATTTCCCACACATTTCTTCTCCCTTCCCTTATTTTCCCTTTCACTATTATTTATATTCCCCAAATGAATGAGAACATATAATGTTTGTCCTTCTCCGACTGACTTACTTCACTCAGCATAATACCCTCCAGTTCCATCCACGTTGAAGCAAATGGTGGGTATTTGTCATTTCTAATAGCTGAGTAATATTCCATTGTATACATAAACCACATCTTGTTTATCCATTCATCTTTCATTGGACACCGAGGCTCCTTCCACAGTTTGGCTATCGTGGCCATTGCTGCTAGAAACATCGGGGTGCAGGTGTCCCGGCGTTTCATTGCATTTGTATCTTTGGGGTAAATCCCCAACAGTGCAATTGCTGGGTCGTAGGGCATTTAATTGTGTTCTTATTTAAAATGTCTACTGCACCTACAGCTGATTTGATCAGTATTAGCTATTTGCCTGGTGTCATGTACATTTAAGAACAATGAAAACTTTAGAAAAATTGCCAGCAAAGATAAACAGATCATAAATCACAAGATGATAACATCTCATATGAAAAGAAAGTCTCTGAGAAAACAGCCCCAGTGATGTAAATATTGAATTTACCAGCCATGCCACATCCCTATGGAGGCTGGACAATAGGCTGTTTCTTAAATGGCAAAAAGGATGAGCCCTCTTCTTTATCTGTATTCACTTTTCCTTTTATTTCATCCCTGGGAAAGAGAAATGCCAGAGGAGAAGCTTAAAACAGATTAGACTGTGAGTACTGTATATAGGCTATTACATCATAACTGTCTTTGAAAACTCTCAAACAGCTGACCTGTTTATATTACAAGACAGGGTCAATTTCCATTCTAGCGACTCTTTTGAAGTTGGTGAATGCTAATGCTCTCCCCAGAATGCTGGCTTTAGAATAACAGCAATTGAATCATTCAGCCTTCTCTGATGCAATCTTTCTGCAGCTAGATAGGATTCTATACATAGATTTCATTGAGCCACACAGCTTGGCATGATCAAAAGCTTTGCTGGAGCCATCAGTAAATGATGTTTCAAATAATAAAGTCACAATGATGCCTAGAGTTTCCACTCTCGTCACTGAGGCTGTATGTATGGGTGGGATGTGTGTGTGTGTATGTAACAACAAAGCCACACTTTTGCTTCTGGTGGAATGCAGAATGATTAAACATCAAAGTGAAACAACAAAGACATTTTCATAGTAAATGTCTGTGAAAGCAAGAGAGTGCTCTACAGCCACATAGAATACTAAGGAAACTGTTATTGCTTTGGTGTGAGCAGGACATGGATTTGACTTCCATTGCCACATCTTTCCAACAATGGGAACTCAAGCAATTTATTTGACCTAGGTCTCTGATGCCTTATTTCTAAAATGTGGATGTCATCATCAACCTCACAAGGTCATAAGGTAGAATGAATTTACATACAGTAACAACAAAAACAATAATAGTGATTAATAGTCATTGGGAAATTATTACATGCTAGGCACTCCAGACTTTATGTGCATCTTCTGAAACCAACCTTCATAATAGCCTCACGAAGTAGGCATCATATTTATCCCATTCCATATATAAAGAATCTGAGACTTAGAAATAAAATTTGTTGGGTGCCTCAGTTGGGGTGACTCAGTTAAGAGGCCAACTCTTGATTGTGGCTCAGGTCATGATCTCAGGGTTGGGAGATCCAGCCCTGAGTTGGGCTCCAGGCTGAGCATGGAGCCTGCTTAAGATTTTCTCTCTCTCTCCCTCTCCCTCTGTCCCTCCCCACCCCATTCTTGGTCTCTTTCTCTCTAAAATGAATGAATGAATGAAGATTTGTAGAGATGAATAAAAGACCTTCAATATGTACCAATTCTTAAGACAAATCAAATGAGTAAGGTATGATTTTTTATCTGAACAGATGCAAGTCAGCGCTTATTTTTAATGGAAAGAGTATTCTTATTAACATTTTATCCTTGAGTATTAGTAATAGAAGAAACTCTAAATTTTGTGCAGTCCAACACCCCATACACTAAAGTAAGAATTTAGACATCAGCATTACTGGTCACCATCCTGGTCACCCCCTTTAGCACCATGAAGACCAGACCCACAAACCAATCTGGTTCCAGGTTTGGACAGTGCTCCTTGTTACCAAGGATTTTTATCTACTCCCATTTATACTTTACCCATCAGTCTTCTGGAGCTAAACACTGACCCTTCAAATAATGAAAAGTAGTTTCTTGTTTTCTGTATCTCTTCATCAGGCTAAGTATCCCCAGCTCATCAACTGTTTCTCCTTAACAGTCTCTTCACAATCCTAAACTGCTCTGGTTTGTCAATATTCCCCCTCAAAATATGACAACCAAATTCTAGTCTCAATATAAACTGCAGTCCCTGGGTACTTTAATTTTAAATTAGTTTGTAAGGGTGGTTTACAGATTTATAAAGGAAAGATATCAATTCCTCTTGTTTGCCACAATCTATATAGGAAATCAGATTCCAGACATTCTTCCCTTCATAACTCACTCAGCCTTCTATTGAAGATGTTACCACTACTTCCACTTGCACAAGACAGGCCTTACTATTCGGAGGGAGGCAAATTATGAATTATTTAAAATTTATTTAAATACTTCCCAAGTTTAATCTTCTTCAGCCAGCTGGGCACCAAATGCTTGATAGATTCAGTTTTGTACTGGCAGGTGAATCAGACATAGAGTCTTCCAATGGAAATACTGACTCTAAAAGCTTAATCACTAAAATTATAATTTGCTCCCTTTAGGGCAGGAAGGGGACCTGAATTAAAGACATTTCTTCCTGCAAAGTAAGAGATTCATTTTTTATGGCAATGGTCTCAGGGTTCAAATTGATTAAATTTTTATAGCATTTTTTTTCCTTTCACTTTGATATAGTGAAAGAATGTTCCAGCTCTTTTGTTATCTGGCCACATTACTTTGGGCAACTCTACATGTCAATTCCTCATCTGTGAAGTGGGTATAATACTTATCTAACCAAATGTGCTCTGATGATTAAATAAAATACAGTTTATGGGAGTACAAGGGTTTTAGGATAATTACCACTGAAAAGGATATGGAGTATGAGGTGAGAGAAACAGGTGGCAAGAGGAAGAGGAAGAAACTAATACCTCAGGAAAAAGAAAGCCTGACCCATTCTTTGGGAAAAGTTATGAAGCTAACTTTTACTTAACAATGAATTATATCTGCGTGATTGTTTTGCTTTCACCTATGCCTTTCCATCGAACCTTAAAACAATCCTATGATGTATATAGGTCAAGATCCATTGTTACCACAGTTGACATACAAGGAAAAAGACTGAGGGAAGATGGATACCAAATCCTAATATCATGCAACTCAATGAAACGAGTTTAACTAGAAAGATTTCCTAACTCCAAAAAAGAGCTGCAGAGTAGAAAGAGCACGGTCTGTCTACAGACCTGGTTTGCCACGTATGAGCTGTGTGTCCTGAAATCAGTTACTTGCTAACCTTGTTTAGTTTCCATAAAATAATGATAATTACTACCTTTCCCAGTCAGGGTACTCCAGAGAAACACAACCAATAGGATAAGAAGATGAAGGAAGTGGGGAGGGCATGGATGTGGGTGTGTGTTGAGAGAATGAGAGAGAGAGATTTATTTTAATGATTAGGCTCACACAACTGTGGGAGCCCACAAGTCCTAAATCTGCAGGCAAAGGCAGTGGCTGGAAAACCAGGTAGAATTTCTAGTTACTCTCTTGGGGCAGAATTCCTTCACCTCCAGGAAACCCTATTTTTGCTCTTAAAACATTCAATTGATTGAATGAGTTTCACGTACATTATTGAGGATAATCTCCTTTACTTAAAATTAACTGATAGTAGATGAAAAGCCTATCTACAAAATACCTTCACAGTAACATCTAGATTAGTATCTGCCCAAACGATTGGGCACCAAAGCCTAGCCAAGCTAACACATATAACTGATTATCATGCTACTTCACAGAGTTTTTGTTAGCTTTAGAAGAAAAACTATGCATCTTGTTCAAGGTGGTAAGCTCTCAAGATTAGCACAGGGCAATCTGGAAATCAAGGGGGTGCTTAATTAAGACATGGGGTATTAGGACAGAATTCCCAAAAGAAGGCAAGCTTTAACAGGCCCATTCTCCTCTTCCCAACATCTAGACAGGAATGAATTGAGGTGTATGAGGCCTGAAGCTTCCACCATTTGGACGCCCTCCTTTAATAGCTACAAAAGTGACAATTTACAATGAGAAAAATAATCACCATCATTACAAATTTAAAGTAAGTGAGAAATTATACACAGTTTGGTCAACATGGAAGCATATTTTCTTTGTTTTTTATATTCACCTATTAAGGATGGAGAAAATCAAATTAAAAGTTAATGAAATATAAAAGGAAAGCAAACAAGATAAGCACTGAAATCAATAGAAACTGTTTTGACACAGAGAAGAAACCTGAAAATTTATTTTTTTCAGATCATACCCAAGGCAATAATTTATTAAGAGAAAGAGATGAATTTTGAATAGCAGCAATAAATAGACTTCTGGGCTGGTTGATAATCCAATTAATGAAGAGAAGTGAATCATATGAAAACACTGGCAAAAGATTTTAATTTCCTGATGATTTGATAAATAACAAATGATTTGATTTTAAATAACAAAACTATCATGCTATTTTTTTCTGGATTTTGTAATGCTTGAGCTATTCGTCAGCTTTTAGTTATTTATGTTTAAAATTGTATATACTGCATTATTAAGAACCTTTCCAGTAGGAGAGGCCTTCTCTTGACCAGGTGTAAGTGAAAACAGGATCCCTAATTTATAATTTCAAATGGCTCATGTTTAGAAGAATTTTCCACAGAGTAGCCCCTGGTTCCATGCATATTAATCCTTGCTTCTTTTCCACTTCCCATGTACTTCCAGAGGTGGATACTGGGTATATGGGATGTGCTCTTACCACGAGATGGCCTATAGTTCTGAGCTTTGGTTTCATGACACCAGTTGAATCAGCATGTGACAGCAGGAGTATTCCTGAGAACTGTTCCCACACCAGTGTGACTAACAATAACTTAGCTTTACAGAGAATTAACTGAATATGTTGAATTGAATGAACCACATATATAAGACCCACTAAATTCAAACCAAAAATACCCTCAACTTAACCTCCTCTGAACCAGATACCAAAAATGTCATGGCCTCTCCAACATCACTGGACAAGAGGGGAAGAAAGATGGTGTGGAAGTTGGAACAGAAACAATTTTGGTAAAGCATCTAAAAGGATATAAGCAATTTTAGTTAAAATATCCTACTTTTCAAAATTCTCCTATATTTAGTATAAAAACTAGAACACCTGTAGAGCTCCAGCTTTGATTAGAAGGCTGTCAAGACAGTTGTTTTAAGTGTTGCCTTGTCTTTCATTTTGTTTAAAACTTTTAACCCTAATCATTTTGTTAATAAGTAAAATATTTATTGAGTGCCTACTCATTGCTCAAAACTGATCTGGTTGCGAGAGGTACAGAGTGAGCAGTAATAGTCTCTGGCTTCAAGGTGTATTGCAACCAGGTGATTGCAACCAGGCCTTTGAAAGTGAAGAGCGCTGAATCTTAAGCTTCATTAATTTAAAGTAAATCAGCCAATGATAGTTCAAAAACGTTTTGCTTTTCTCCAAATGGAGAATACTTTTAAAAAACTGTATGGCATCTCTGCATCACACATTAGCTGGCATCTTAGTCCCAGGCCTTGTTCTTCTTTGTATGCAGATAGCCTTCCTCCCAACTGAGCTCTAAACCTCATGAAGGCAGGGACTGTTACTGCTCACTCTGTATGTCTTGCAACTAGATCATTTGGGCAGTGAGTAGACACTCAATAAATATTTTATTAACAAAATGATTAGGGTTAAAAGTTTTAAATAAAATGAAAGACAAGGCAACACTTAAAAGAACGATCATGACAGCCTTTTAAGGAGAGGGCTCCACAGGTGTTCCAGTTTCTTAGCTGAGAACAAATCACTCCAAAACTTAGCAGCTTAAAACAATAATCATTTCTTTTCACTCAAGGTTTCTATGCGGTGGGAATCTGGTGCAGTCAGATGGTTGTTGGGGCTGGGGTCCTCTCAAAAACTTCATTCACATTTCTGGTACCTGGGCTGGAGGAACCCCACAGCTGAGGCTGAAACAGCTACAGAAACTTGGGCGTCTCTCTTCCTCTCCATCCCTCTCTCCCTTCTTCATTTCCTTTCCCTCTCTCTCCTTGTCTCTGTCTCTAGCACTCCCATTCCCTCTCTGGTTTCTCTGCATAAGCTTTCCAGCAGGTAGCTACTAGGAAACTGGACTTCTTAATGTTAGCTTATGCTCTCAAGGTGCATGTCCCAAAGAGAGCTATGGGGATGATATTTTTGCCTTTTATGACCCAGTCTTGGAAAACAGGCATCATCACTTCTGTTGCATTCTATTGGCTGAGACAGTTACAAAGATCCCCCCAGTTTTAAGAGGGTGGGAACATAGACTCAACATCCTTACAGAAGCATATTAATGTCAGGCATATTAGTTATAAGTAGATCATCTGGGATAAGATATATGTTGGTGTGGCTATCATAGGAAATATAATCTGTACTATAGGAGATAGAAGCTTCTAAATTTATAAGCATTTAAAAAAATACTAGAAAAATTTTATGCTAATACTAGCTACCAGCTACTGTTCTTTTTATGCCAGACCACTAGGTGCCCCTGCTAAGGAAATAAAGTATGCACACATAAACACTGGAATGGCCTTGTTTCTGGATGCACATTGGTAGATGATGATGTGTCTCAGAATAGATGATACATGTGATGATACAAGTGCCTTCTAGAGTTCCATACAGCATCTCTCTCTGTTGCTACCACTATTCAAGACATGGAGGCCACATGTAATAACTAATATTAATATAGCACAGCTATATACTGTATGTGTCCCCGCCAAAGTCATATGTTAGAATCCAATCTCCAATTCATATGTTGGAGATACAATAGGAGGTGGGACTGTTGGATGAAAGTATGTCACAAGATTGAGGCTTCATGAATGAAATTCATGCCTATTTAGAGACCCCAGAAAGCTCCCTTGACTCTCCTGCCATGTGAGCACACAGCAAGAAGATATACATCTATGAACTAGGATGCAGACCCTCACTAAATAACAAATCTATCAGACACTTGATCTTGGACTTCTCAGCCTCCAAAATGGTGAAAAATAGGCTTGCTTAGTTTATGAACCACCCAGTCTATTGCTATTCTGTTGTGGCAACTCAAACTAAGATAAGCTCTATGTTCTGTTTTAACCTCTGAGGATATAATAGGCACATCTTATGGATCTCCTCAGATCCCTGGTCTCCAGGTTCCTTTGTTGTCACCTGGTACTGCTAGAACAAGCATGCAGATCTGGGAGGTTCTGCTTCCACAAGGTGATGAGCCTCATTCCTGTAGTTGCTAACTATTCCCATCACTTCTACTTCCAAACTCCAATAAATTGCCATGCAACAGCATATGACATCTGACTTTCTGAGTGGCTGCCAAAGTTAATTCCCTGTAGGAGAAATTGTGACCAATTGCAGACAGGATACAGAAGGGAACCAGCAGATATATTCCCTCTCCCTTCTTCCCACTGATGGTCAGTCTGGAAGCACACTGTTATTTGTCTGGAGAAATTCTGCAAGGCCAAACTAGTGCACCTGCCAAGGGACTGGCTGCATCTCTGCAGATCATGCTGTTGTGCCTGACAGAGTACTGTGTCCTGTTACATAAATTCTTTTTCTTACCTGCTACTCTTCCTTTTTCACTCTTAATGCCCTGAGATGACAGCTCCCAAATAAAACACAGCAACTAATCCTTTACCCAGACTCTGTATTTTAAAGAACCTAGGCTAAGACTGAAGCCTTTCATATTATCATCACTGTCTTCATTTTAAATACAAGGAAACTAAGATTTATAGAATTTTCCAATCGCTCACTGCTGAGTGAAAAACAGTGCTTGAAATAAGGATTTTTTTAAAGATTGATTTATTTATTTTGAGAGAGCAAAAGAGTGGTATGAGAGGGACAGAGGAAAAGGGACAGAGAGAATCCTAAGTAGACTCCCCACCAAGCCTGGAGCCCAACTCAGGGCTCAATCACACAACCTCAAGATCATGACCTGAGCCAAAACCAAGATTTGGACACTTAACTGACTAAGCCATCCAGGTGCCCCTGGAATAAGGACTTTTCCTCAACTACAAAGTTCACATTTTTTCTTTTCCACCATGATACTTTTTTAAGAAGTATAGGATGTAGGAAAGCTGGAAAACAGGGCTATAATCCCAACTGCACTGGTGGATTATAAACACTGGAAGTTTGGTTATATAATAATAATTATTATTAAATAATAATTGATAACATTTGTTGAGTCCTTACCATGTGCCAGACTCTGTTCAAACTAATTTATATGTAATTTCTTTAATAACAGAAGTTCCTTTATGATTTAAGTAGTATCATCATTACTACTTTATGGATGAGGAACCTAAGGTACAGAGATTTATTACCAAAGGATCCAAAGGTACTAAGTGGTGGAGTCTTTGCCTCAGTCTACCTATCTGTCAAATGTAGACATAACTCCTCTCATGCCTCACAGTGTTTTCATAAAGATTAATAATGAAATAAAAATGCATGGAAAAATACAAATATGAAGCATCTTTGATACTATATCTGTTCTTTTGATAAATGGAGTAAAAGACCAATGTACATGCAGCATCAGAAAGCAGCTTCTAAAGTGTGATCATTAGCCAACAATAGGCACTACCAAGTGTGCCTTACTGGCTCAGTCAGTAAAACATGTAAGTCTTGATCTCCAGTTTGAAAATTCGAGCTCCACATTGGGGGTAGAGATTAGTTAGAAATAAAATCTTTAAAAGAAAAAAAAATAGGTCTACCAATTAGAGCCACATCCCCCATTAGGCATCACCCAGGAGTCCACGCTCCTGTGAGGAAAGGGTCTCTGCTCTCCCTCTTGTCTTCATATCTCAACTATTTACATGGAGCCTTCTATTCCTCCTCTGAGTTCAGCATACCCACTTCCTGCTGATTTCTACTTATTCCAAAAATCACATTATATTAATAGAGGTCACTTAGAAGGAATCAAAAATCACCCTCAACCCCATCACCCTAGGAGATCAGTTATTTTTGTAGGTCTGATTTCCATTTGTCCTTATACATGAATATTTTTTACACAGTTGTAACTACAGTACAGGAAAAAAATAGTTTTATTTTACTAATATATAGGATAATATTTAACATATCACTAAAGAATCACTGTTACCAAGATTGAGCAGTTACTAGAAAAGAATTCCATCATTAAATATAGTTTATTTTCACTATGAATTTAGCAAGAGACAAAATCAAGGCAGTAGGCAATCCCTAACCAATCCCTTTCCTAATGCCCCTGAATCTGACCTAACCAATTATCCTACTTCCCAACCCTGAAAGTACATCACTGCCTAATCAACCTCACCCTAATTTCTATGAGAGGAGGGACCATATCTGTCTTGTTCATCTATGTTTTAATAAATCACCTGAAAGGGTTTGCCACTCAGAATTTCCCTTCCCTATACCTCAGAAATTGTTCAAAATCCCATTACACAGCATTTTACTTGGAATTTCCCTAGCAGCTGCATCACCCAAAAGCACACAGCAGAATGCTCCATACGCATTAGAAGTAAATACTGTGGGCTGATTATATTTGAAAAGATATTAACTTGGAAATCACTGCTTAATTATATTCTGTAACCCCATGATCTGTCTTTGGAGGCAGTTATTATATTTCCTTCTAAGTATGGAAAACGTATGGGATGCCTGGGTGGCTCAGTCAGTTAAGTGCTTGCCTTTGGCTCAGGTCATGATCCCAGAGTCCTGGAATGGAGCCCTGAGTCAGGCTCCCTGCTCAGTGGGGAGTCTGTTTCTCCCTCTCCCAGAGCCATACCCCCAGCCCTGCTCATGCTCTCTCAAATAAATAAAATCTGTTAAAAAATTAAACTTAAAATTGAAATGTAACATTCAAATAACATGTAAATTGTTAAGCTCTCTGAGGGCAGAGATTGTTTCTTTTCTCTAAAGTCTATCCAATATTACTATTGATCCCGCTTTTCGTTTCTTAATCAATGTTTGCATGGTGTAACTTTTCCATCTTTCTCTTTTAACTTACCTGTTATTATATTTGAAGTGAATTTCCTGCGGGCAGTGTATTATTGGGTCATGTTTCTTTATCCACTCTGGCAATTTTTGTCTATTAATTGAATTAAGTTTAAACTATTCACGTTCATTACTAATATGGCAGAGTTTTAGTCTACCATTTTTTACTTTGTTATGTTTGTTTTTTCCATTCCTCATTCCTGTTTCCATTTTCTATGTCCTATGGGTTATTCAAACTTTTTTTTTAGGATTCTATCTTGATTCATTTTTAGTACTTTGGGTTTTGTTTTGTTTTTTCATTTTTAGTGTTTTTGAGTATATCACCTGGTTGAGTTTTCCTATTGGCTATTTTAGGTATTACAATTCACATACGTAATTTCTCTTGGTCTACTGGTATTCACATTTTACCACTTCAAGTGACACATAGAAATCTATTTTCATAGAAGTCTCTTAGCATTTCCTCCTTGTTAAATATAATTGTTTTAAGTATTTCCTCTGCATACATTGAGAACCAGAACAGATGTTTATAATTTTTGTTTCAATAATCAAATAGTATTTAAGAAAATCTCATGGAGATAGTCTATTATATATATTTTTGTCTATCTGTACCCATTCTGATGTGTTTCTTTTTTTTTCTTTCTGAAGCTTCTACCTTTCTTCTGCTATCATTTTCTTTCTGTTAAGAGACTTCCCGTAACCATTCTTCAAAGACAGGTTTTCTAGCAACAAATTGTTTTCCTTCATTCCAAAATGTCTTTCTTTCCCCTTCCTTTCTGGAGGATATTTTCACTGAATACAGAACTCACACTTGACAGTTCTTTCCTTTTAGTACTTGGAAACTGTTGCACTTCTTTGTTCTTGGCATTTATGGCTCCAGAGGAGTAATCTACTGTCATTCTAATTGGTGTTCCCTTTTAAATAATGAATGCAGAATTTCTTTCTGCTGATTTCAATTTTTGTCTTTATTTTTAGAAGTTAAATTATAATGTGTCTTTGCATAGCTTTCTTTGGGTTTATCCTATTTGAGGGTTGCTAACCTTGAACTTACAAGTTTTTGTCTTTTGTCAAGCTTGGAGAATTTTCATCCATTATTTCTTTAACTACTTCTTTAATACCACTCTTTCTTCAGCTGGAACTCCATGACATGGCTGTTAGCAGTTTTGTCATTACACCACAGTTTCCCTGAGACTACTAATTTTCACTCAGTCTACTTTCTGTCTTCAGATTAGGTAAATTCTATTCATCTATCTTTAAGTTCACTAATTCTGTTCTGTCATCTCCATTCGACTTTCTGAGCCCATCCAGTGATTTTTTTTTAATTTGTTATAAAAAATAAGAAGAAGAAAATAAAATAAAAAATAAAATAAAATTTCAGTTGTTGCATTTTCAGCTTTTTAATTTCTATTTGGCTCTTTTACAAGATCTATTTCTTATATATTTGCTGAGATCTATTTTCTTAATATACTTCAAGATAATTGTTGAGACTTTCTTAATTGAAGTATGGTTGGCACATAATGATACATTCATTTCAGGTATACAACATAATGGTTCGACAACTCTATATGTTATATTGTGCTCACCACAAGTGTAGCTACTGTCTGCCACCACACACTACTATAGGACCAATTACTATATTCCTTGTGCTATACTTTCGTTTCCATGACTTATTCATTCCATAACTAGAAGCCTGTAACTCCCACTCCCCTCTCCCTTTCTGCCCATCTTCCTATCTCCCTTCCCTCTGGCAACCACCAATTTGTTCTCTGTTTGTGCTGTTTGTTTATTCATTTGTTGAAGCATTTTTTATTGCTACTTTAAAATACTTGTCAGGTAGGGTACCTGGGTGGCTCAGTCAGTTAAGCATCTGACTCCTGATTTCAGCTCAGGTCATGATACAAGGGTCCTGAGACTGGGCCTCACATCAATCAGGCCCCATCTTGAGCATGGAGCCTGCTTAAGATTCTTTCTCCCTCTCCCTCTGCCACCCCCACTCACATGTGCATTCTCTCTCTCTAAAAAAATAAATAAATAAAATAAAATACTTCTCAGGTAATTCTGACATCTGATTCATCTTGGTATTGGTATCTGTTGAGTGTCTTTTCTCATTCATGCTGTGATTTTCCTGGTTCTTGGTATGACACATGATTTTCTATTTTATTCTGACATATTGAATATTATAGGACTCTGGTTCCTATTTGATCTTTTTTTTCCTTTGGTACTCAGTCCCTCTATTAAAGTGTGGCATGAGGACCAAATGGGTCCCACCAACACTATCCAGCAAAAGAGGGGCACTGACTCACAATGCCTCATAACAGTCTGGTAGAGTGGACTTTCAGCTCCCCCCTTAGTCTCTGCTGACTTCTTTCCTTTAAAAATGATACACTAATAGTCAAATTACTTATTGTCTCCAAGTGGGAGTTAAAATTTGGGCCCTATTGTCATCAAGTAGGGGTAAGCAGAGAATCAACTCATACTTTGTTGCTGCAGAGTGAAGGTAGAGGCTCAGGTCCCCAGTGGGTCCCACTGACATGGGGTGGGGAATACGGGAGAATGAAGTCCTTACTATCCTCAACTTGCACCATCCTATTCAGTGTCACTGATGCCATATAAGGCGTGAGGGTTCAGCTTAGCAAAAGATCCAATGACACCAATCTGGTGAGAGAACCAGAGTCCTGCCTGGTTCTGTTGGGTGGGGGATGGAAGTCCAGCTGCTCCCTCAGTCCATCTGACTACTGCCACCTGCTTCTGCCAAGTAGGAAATGGGAGAAGGTCTCTGCTCCACCCAGTTGATATCAGCCAGTGGGAAACTGGTGCACAATATCTGCTTCCACAGGGAAGGGGCTGAGAGATAAAATGAAAGATCAGCTCCTCTCTAGCAGCCTGACACTGTGGGGAAGGAATAGAATGGTTTCTCTGTTGGTGTTTGATGGGAATAAGGTGGTTATTGCCAAAAGGATTTCCTACTATTAGCCTACCCTTTTTCTGGTCCTTTGGCTAAGGGGAAGAGGCCTTGCTTGGAGATTTTTGGCTGTGCTTCTTGGTAGTTCTGAGATGGAAACTTCTGCAGCACTCTGTTGAGAATATGCTGGAGGCTCAAAGGAAACCCAGGGAACTTACCATAATGCCGTTCCTCAAGTCCTAATGTCCCTAGGTAGTCTACCTTCTTTCCACTTTGAGAGTCTTCCTGACCTTGTTTGTTATGTTATAGCCATGGTTTTTAGCCGTAAGAAGGACCTGGGAGGAATGAGTCTACTCCACCTTGACAAAACGCCAGAGACTGTTCCTTGTTCTGCGAGTATTTTGTATGTTATAAAAGTGCCTGGCACAGAGCAGACATTTTGACGAGTATTCGGCCTATGATTGAAGGAGTTGCTAATGCAAAGATGGATATAGTACAGTCCTTCCCTACAGTAGTTCAGACCTGGATTCTCAGTCTTAAGTTCACATTCTACACCTGCCATTTTCCAGCTTAGGCAAGTTCTCAAACTCTTCAAGATTTATTATCTCTGAAATGGATAATCCAATCACTCCTGTTGGAAGTAAATGGTTTTCCCCAATTCTGATATTACTTTCTGTGTCAAAGTAGCTTCATTAACATGTTAGTCCTGGCTTCTCTCCCCAGTTTCTTTCACACCAGGCAAGTAAGGTGACTCACCTGATTGGTGAGTTTGGAAGGAGAGACTGAACATGTGTACTGAACTTCTAAATTATTCTAACTTATCTATGCAGAGGCTAGCAGCATTGGATGGGGGCATGTCTCACAGGAAGGATGAGAGATAGTTGTATGTCTCCACTGCGCATCTCACATCCAATGAGAGAGAAGTTTCATTAGTTTATAAACATGTATCTCCTAATTCATTGTAATATTATTGAAACTAGCAAGGAATATTCAAAATACCTCTTAAGCACTGACCTTACGGGCCAGTGTTGTGTCACTGAACAAAGACGAATGATTTAAGGGGCCTGCCTTCGAGTAGCACAGTTGACTACTTGGAAAATTGGAAATATAAATAGTAACAAACACATAACCTCTAAAGTGCTATAACAGAAGTATGAAAATATGGTGAACTGAAACAAAACTGTGGAACACATGTAAACTTTCACAAAGTTTGGTCTAATTAATGTAATATCAGGAGAAAAAATCTGGGGCATTAATCATAGTAATAACCACGGTAGCATACACTAGCACTTACTGGGAACCTACCATGATAAAGTGCTGAGTGTTTTACATGTATTATCTCCTTAATTATCAGAGTGACCCTTTAAAGAACATGCTTCCCCACCTTCATTTTATGGCAGAAAAAACTAAAGCATAAAGGGATGAACAAGCTTTCTCGGGATCACACAGGTAGTTAATGATGAGTCCACCAACCTCAAAGCCTTAATCCTAACCGATAGAAAATACTGCCCACTCTGCAAATGAAGAAATTAAGGCTTAATTTTATTTAGTGTTACATCTCTAACACTTTACATCATGCATGGCAAACACCAAGCACTCAATAACTACTAGGGGATAAAAATAAGATAGGAAGGGAGAAAATAAGGGAGGCTCTTTGACTTAGGAAAAAATCACCCATCAGAAAAGAAAAATGATATATCACTGTGGCTCACAGTAGTGGTAGGACTGTTGTCGCCAGGAAGCAGTCATTGAAGGGCAATATACTTGTAAATACATGGAATTCTGATTTATCTTAAAGAGGGCAGCCTGAATACATAGCTGTATTCACTCCTATATATTTGTTTGGTCTATAAATAATAGCAATGTGGTGACGGTCCAGAGACTACCCAAAGAAAGCACTCCTGGGTGACTTATCTCATCCCAGACATCCCAGGCTTCTGAGACCAGGTCTGTGTCATAAAGCAAGGGCTTTTCATTCCAGCTGACCTTAGCCAGACAGTCAGGGCAACAAAGACAACACAGGTCAGAAGAATGAACAAAGAGTTGGAAAACAGAAACGATTATTAGTATTTGATTATCATTTTATTTTTTAAAAAGCATTTTAGTTCCAGAGTCATATTTTTGTATTTCTTCAAGATCATTGTGATTTTAAATTGTTAATACCAATTAGAATTGGTTTACTTCTCAAAGAAAATGTAATAATACCTTCATTATTCCTCACAGCCTTCCTGTACCATACACTATATAATTGTAATCTGCAATGTGCCTGACATTCTAAATATACACACTTTATGGGCAAAAGCATGTTGCTTTTTAAATCTTATTTCTTCATCCTTAGTTTCTTGCATAATAAAGATATAAAATGGCACATGAAAACTCTGAGCAAATGACTGAGAAATTGATGTTATCTTTAAGTATTCCATTTTTCCTCATGCTACCAAAACTAGAGTATTTAGAGATGGAGTATTCTAGTCAGAAGGGAAAATAAGATTTAACCTGTTGCCAGCTTCTTCCCTGCTCCTCCCACCCCAATCCATCTAATCTTCTCCACCCACTTCCTGTTCATCTTCTTAAAAGCAGATTGGGCTGCTTATTGTTTAAAGTGTGCTTTCCAGTACAGAAGCCTCTAGCCACAAATATCTGTTTACATTTAAACCAGTTAGCATCTAATTAAAGATTCAATATTTCCTTCCCACTTGCTACATTTCAGTGGCCAATAGTCTCACAGTAGCCACTATATGGACAGCACAGATACAGAACATTTCCATCCTCACAGAAAGTTCTCTTGGACAGTGCTGCTTGAAAGACCTCTTTCTGCCCCCACCTTTTAAGGTAACACCTTTATCAAGAGTCTGACTCAAGCTTCCCCTAGCAATACCTCTATGTTTTAAAATGCACACACATGTCTGCTGTGATTTCTCAGAATAATCTGGAGGCAGGCACAGAGCTGGTAGGAAATGTCTAGGGGACTATTGGTAAAGGAGTAGACTGATGAAAGTGTCTAGAATGTGACTATGCCCCACATAAGAATCAGCTCCCTAGGACCTGTGCTGTTTGAGCAATTACATGTCCAGGGTTAGATGATTTGCATTCTGATGGGGTTGAAAGGGTCAGGTCAGAAAACAGTGCATCTCTCTATTCTTCTCCTAGGATGTGAGGGATTGTGTGTGAATCATTTATATGCTCTCCATAAATATTTATAGAAGATAATATATATGTATACATGTATATATATATATTTACTCTATGCATATGGTTAAAATTCATCTACATTAGACTTGAAAGACCTAATGTTTGCCATACTAGAACAACTGTTATGCAACTAGAAATCATTCTGAAGAAATAAGAGCAGGGAGGATGCCTTTGCTGAGGCAGAGCAGCCAAGGGTATGCAGCTAATGAACAATATGCCTCCTCTCTAGCCATTTACTTTCATCCAGCCACTGCTAATGCAGAGATTCATTGCTGTGACACTGTTGAGTCCTGCTGTCTACTTCATTGGGGGATCTCTCTGATTGTCAGGCTGCTCTCTCCTACCTGTTCTCATTGTAGGAACGAACCACACCACTTTTTTAATCAACCAATTTAAATACCAGTGTAATGATAAAAAAAAAATCTTTACCAAAATAGGTTGATTTTCAAAGTGCATTTATCTGCCTCAAATGGAAATTTTGCTTCATTATTATTAATTTATTGAACGCTTACTGTATACAAGGCTCACTCTTTCCTTTAGCTTATTTGATCATGACAATGTTGTATAAGAGCAGTACCTGTAATATACCCATTTTAGAGATGAGGATATTAAAGCTGAGATAAGTTAAGCTCTTTGCAAAGATCACATAGCAGTAAGTTTTAAGACTGGTTCAATATGGAGAACATCATTCCAAAGAAGCTGGGAAAGAGTGCATTAGGATGAAGGGAAGAAAATCTGATGTTGTATATCTTAATGATTTATGTTTGCTGCAGATCTGCCACTGTCTAGGGACACTTATCTATGTGGAAAGGCCATTTGTGCTCTAAACTTGACACTCAGTAGCACACATTCCTGCTCTGTTATTTCCCTGTGGACATGTTCATTTTCCAACTAGTCCTCTTTTTCAGCTCTAAAACTGGGATTGTGCATAGTAGCAGGGCAGGACACTAGGTTTTTAGATTGGTGAATTCCCTGTGCACTTCCCTTAATTTCCTCAGCTTTCATTTTCACACCCCTGGAAAGAGGTACTCACAAATATCCAGACAGAGCAACCAAGCACTGAGCCATCTCTCATTTTTAGATAAGAAGATTCAAAAAGACAAAAGCCTGGAACATTTAACGAATGCAAGTGTAAGCAGTGAAAGCAGCCAGTTCAGTCTACCAGGGGCAGGGAAAATATATTGCAGTGTCAACTTAATCAATGGTTCATCGCTGTACTTTTTCAGTGCTTGAACCTTATTAGGATTGAGGCTGCATTGCTCGGGTGAAAATCAATCTGGAATTTCTCAAACAGCTGAAAACTGTAGAAATACAATTGCAAATAATTTGATGACTTTTCCAAGCACCTTGGGAAAATCCATGCAGAACTAAGCGGGGCTGGTACATGGATGTGCTTCTGGCTGAGGCAAAGTGATGAGGAAGCCAGAAGAATGCTGGGGTTCCAAATCCAGGACAAACTGACTGAACTCGTGTCTGACGTCACTTTGAAGATTCAGTGACTGAACACAGCAGTATGAATGTCAGACTCTCTCAATACAGAAACTGACTTCAGGCTAACATTGGTATAACAGAGCATATACAAGAATCATAAGAGTTTCTCTTTGGGACCACACCTAGCATTTAGAAATGGCTTTAGGGATGACATGGACTACCAGGACAAAGGGAAAGAAGAAAAGGGAAATTGACAGATGAGTCAACTAAAGAAGGGGTGAAACAGTCTTAGCAAACCTAACCAGGCCACAATATATATAGACCTATGTGTCTGGCCCCGGTTACCTTGCAGCTGAATATATGATAGAACAATGCTTAATGCAGACATTAGGCAAAGAGTTTCTGAAGTTTTAAGATACAGGGAATCCCAGAATAGCTAATAGGCTCCTAAGTATAAAAAAAAAGAAATACTTGCATTGTGGTTAAGCACATGAACTTTCCTATAAGTGAAATCTGAGTTAAATCCCACTCCACCATTTAGTATAAGACCTGGTATGAACCTCCCTGAGTCTCAGTTTCACAGCTGTTTACAATGCTAACACTTTCTACCTCTCAATCCTATTGAGAAGATAAAATGAAATCATTAAATGTCTTGTACCATGACTGACATGTAATGCATGGTCCCAAATGGTAGAAGTTGATGCTATTATTGCAAGGAAGAGAAAAAAATACAATTTTAGAACAGGTCATTGTTATAGGTTGAATTGTGAACCCCCCAAAATATGTGTTGAACTCCTAACCCCTGATATCTGTGAAAGTGATCTTCTTTGTAAATAGAGTCTTTGCAGATACAATCAAGTTAACCTGAGATCATTAAGGGGGGGGGGGCCCTAATCCAGTATAACTGGAATCCTTATGACAAGAGAAGAGACAGAGACAGACATGCACAGAGGAAAGAGACACACAGAGAGAAGACCACTATGTGAAGCTGGAGACAGAGATTGGAATTATGTCCCTGAAGACGCTAGAAGCTAGAAGAGGCAAAGAAGGTTCATCCCACAGAAGCAACAGAGGGAGCATAGTCCAATTAACACCTTGATTTCAGACGTCTGGCCTCTAGAATTGTGAGAGATCAGGTTTCTGTTAGCTTAAGTAACCTGTTTTGTGGTACTTTGTTATGGCAGCTATAAGAAACTAATACAGTCATGATTCATACCCAAGGAGAAGAGTCTACTTAGTGGACATTTTATTAACTGTCAATCTTAACTAACTAGAGATGCTTTGCTCCAGTAGGAAAGTTCACAACAAATCCAGAAAGACTACAAAGTTTTTTTTTTTTAATTTTTAAAAAATTTTTATTTATTTATGATAGTCACAGAGAGAAAGAGAGAGGCAGAGACATAGGCAGAGGGAGAAGCAGGCTCCATGCACCGGGAGCCCGAAGTGGGATTCGATCCCGGGTCTCCAGGATCACGCCCTGGGCCAAAGGCAGGCACCAAACCGCTGCGCCACCCAGGGATCCCAGACTACAAAGTTTTGAATGCTGTAATTTTGTGAAAGAGTTTGTGATTTTCAATACAGGTATAAGTTTAAAAATATTTTGTTAGTTCAGGCTAGCAAAACAAAATAGCAAAGGTAGGGTGGCTTATTTATCTTAAACTGTGAGAAAATAAATTTCACAGTTGTAGAAGCTGGAAGTCTGAGATCAGGGTGCCGATATGGTCAGGTTCTGGTACAGACATTCTTTGTGACTTCTAGAAGGTCACCTTACTGTCCTCACATGGCCTTTCCTTGGTGCTATATGAGAGAAAGAGCAAGCTCTCTGGTGTCTCTCCTTAGAAGACCACTAATCCTATCAGATCAGGTCTCATCCTCATCAGCTCATCTAACCCTAACTCCCAGTGGCCCCCTCTCCAAATAAATACCATGGCATTGGGGGTTAGATCTTCAACATATGAATTTGGGAAGGGACATAAATATTTATTTCATAACATATATGTTAGACCAGAAAGCTATATATTATTCACTTTCTCCTTCAAATATATCATGAGACCAGGTTAATGCATCTTGGGTGAGAAGGGACAGAATATGTCCAGTGATTAGTAAGACATGGCCTCTGCCCTCAAGCATCTTACAGACTAATGGGAGAGACAGACTGTCAATAGGACATCCTAATTTAATATGGGAGGTACAGTGATGAAGGTGAGCCTGCAATACAGCAGAAAAGGTGCAGGGAAATCTTCTTGCAGGAGACCCGTGAGTTCAGGAAAGGGGCCATATCTCATTCCATTCCCTGCATGGAGAGCATAGCACATTGCAATAAATAAATTAGTGTTTAATAAATACTTGTTGAAGAAGTAAATGAAAGAATAAATGAAGCATATTACTATTAACTAGAACACCAAAATCCTTCCCATCAAGGATGGGATATTAGAATTTCATTATAAAATTCTAAAATATAAGCTGAGGTACTGTTTAGGAAAAAACATTGGATTAGAAATCTAAAGAATAAGTTTTACTCCTCACTGCCTTACACTAGCTCTGCAACTTTGGATAAGAGCCTAAGAAAGAATACAACTGAGAGCAAAGGGTTTCATCCAGTCCCTGTTAGCTCTAAAATTCTGATTCTGGGATTCCCTTTCTAGATTTCATCTCAGGAACGTTAATAATAACATCAGGAGTGCTAAAAGTAACTCATTACTCTCTGTAAAGTTAAAAAAAGGACCCAATGATCCAAATAATAGCCACAGAATATTTATTGAATTAAAATAGTAAGTAGTGGGATGTCTGGGTGGCTCAGTAATTAAGCGTCTGCCTTTGGCTCAGGGCGTGATCCTGGAGCCCCAGAATCGAGTCCTGCATCGGGTTCCCTGCATGGAGCCTGCTTCTCCTCCCTCTGCCTATGTCTCTGCCTCTCTCTGTGTGTTTCTTGTGAATGAATAAATAAAGTCTTTTTAAAAGTTAATGAATTAATTTAATTAAATAAAATAGTAAGTAGTATATTGCCGAAGTGCCAATGGGTTTTATTTATTCATTTGAAGGTATTTATTCAACTACTACTAAGTATCAGCCTAGATACTGGGTAATGATATATTGAAATATAAAATATATATGTAAATTTAATATTATATATATAATTTTTAAAAAAATATTTAAATCTACTTCTGAGCAACCTTCTAATAAGCTTTTTAAACTCTTCAACCTAACTGCTCTGTTGCCCCAATCTCATGTTAGCAGTGCTCTGTAGAAAAGAATTTTCTCTAATGCTTTTAGTAGTGCTTGGCTCTTATATCTGAAACCTGGGGTTATTTTAGTTGACAAAAGCCAAAAATAGCTTCATAAAATGCAGCCTCTTTATTCCCCTTAGAAATCTGGAGAGTTTTAATAAAGTTTCATTCACTTCCACTTTTGGGGGAAGTAAGAGTATTTTTTAATTCTTCCTGAAGTCAAGTCCATCCCAGTATCAATCCAGGATCCCTTCCCAGACTTTCCTACACCCTAAACAGATAATGCCCTAGCCTCAAGTTCCAAAGAATTGTAGAATGTTAGTGACAAAGTGTCCATAGAGCTGACTTAATCCAACTCCTTCATTTTGCAGATAATGAAGACCTAGAGGAACGAAATGATTACTCAAGGTCATTCAGCTAAGGACTTTGTGAGGTTGAGACTATCACCCAATTCTCCTGACTTAAAGTTACAATTGCTCCACTAAACTCTGGAGCCCAATTGCCCTGTTTCTTTTTTGTCCTTCACACGCCTTAGCCCATAGATGTGGGCATTCTGAGAACTCTGTCATGCATTCAACTGGTTTCTATCTGTTTAGATCAAGGGCCAGAAAACTTTTTCTGTAAAGGGTCAGATAGTAAATACTTTAGGCTTCGATGGCTATATGGTCTTTGTAGCAACTACTGAACTCTCACTGTAGTGCAAAAACTGCCTTAGACAATATGGAAACAAATAAAAGTAGCAGTGTTCCAATAAAACTTTATTTACAAAAACAGGCAGTGAGCTGGATTTGGTCAGTGGGCAATGGTTTACCAAACTCTGGTCTAGATAAATGTGTCTTCCCTACTCCTGATCCTAGAAGCCTACTTCCCCTGATTATCAGGGTAGAATGAAAGATATCGCTTTCTTCTCTTGTAAAAACAAGATCTTGTTAATTTTATACATTAATCCTACAGAAATATATTGAATATTTACTTGAATATATTGAATTGAATATATTACTTTATGGAAAAAGAACAAGGGATAAAATAAGCTGTTAATAATAAGGTATGATATCTATTGAGAATTTATTATGTCCCAGTTACCAAAGTACTTTTATGTATAGGCTTCCCATTATCCTTACAAAATCCCATGTGACTGCTAAGGAAAATAAGGCCCAGCAGGAGTATGAAATTCATCCAGGGACACATAGTTAGAAAGTTGTAGAAGTAGGATTTGCATCCAGACATGCATGACCCTTATCACTGCCACCTTCTGACTTCCTGAGATCTTGGGGGATCTGGCCTCTTTGTTACAAAGGAAGTATGCTCTGACTGGGGTCCATGTTGTCTTCACTTAGTAGCAGGGATCCCCCCCTCCATCTACTCCTCTACCTCTGCTCTCTTGTTTGGCAGTGATTTGTATTCTCAGAGATAGCTGTGAATGACACGAGTTGCTGAATCAAAAGAACAACAAGAAATTACAGTGATATATTAGTTTAGGTTTCAAAATAAGATTAAAAGCCAAATTACACACCTTTCAAAAACAATTAGTCTTTCAATTTTTCAGTATGTGTGATTTGCCCCTCACCCTCACTGAGCTAGGCACTGCTGCTCATGCAAGCAAGATTTTGGAGACCTGAGGTTAAGGCCTTACTCTTCAGCTAAGTAGCTGAGATAATCTTGGCTAACTATGGTCCTTACATTCCCTTTCAGTAAAATAAGGAAGTTTTATTCAACACTCACCAAGGCTCATGGTCTAGCTAAAGAGTCTACAAGGAAGGTAAAATGCCACATAAGCAGCCCTCAGGGTTTGAGTATTCTTTAAAAAAAAAAAAAAAAAAAAAAAAAAAACAACTACTTCTGCTCTGTAAGGTTCATGTGAAGGATGTTTCTGGGAACCAAGATTTAAGTACGAGCACTGACTTGACACAAAGATATGCAACTGCATTTGTGTGAGTACACATATGTGCATGTTTGTCCAACACTATAATGCAATGCTGAGGACTCAGGCATAGGTGTCAAATAACCCTGGTACCCTATTTTGATTTTATCATTTGTAATTGCATGGGACCCTGCCAAGGGAGGATTAATGTGGACTGAAAAACAGGTTTTCTTTAGCTAAGATATAAGAAGGGGGAGAAATAGAGGTGAGGGCATTGGAAACTCCATGGAGTAATAAATTGAAACACTGGTGACTATAGGGGAGATGTTAGATTCAAATAAATTTAAAAAGGAAATAAAATGAGTAGGAAGGCAATGAGCTCTCTGTCCATGGAGGGACTCAAATAGCTCCTGGACATTCACATTTTTTTTTGAAACTTACAAAAAAAGGAATTTAGTTACCAGATAAGAGCTCAGCCAGATAGCCTCCAAGATTCCTTTTGACTCTGAAATTCTGTGACCCTACAAATATGTGAAAAGGATTTGTTTGCTTATCCTCTGTTAAATGTAGAAATAGTCCAAGGATCCTCTAGGTTTAGCTTCCACTCTTTTTGGAGTATCATGAAGAGCACTTAGTCTAGCCTTTCAGTATTCCCAAAGGACATTTTCTTCCTTAGAGCCTAGACAGTCGCTCAAGCTATTTATTTGTTTGGAATGTACGCAGTTACCTAGAATTCATTATTTTTTCAAGCAAGATAGACTGAGAGCCGTCCAAGTGGCTCCTTGGAGTTCCCAATTCAATGTTCCCTAACTGCATAGTCACAATCCACAAAAGCTTACATCACTACTTAGAGTATCCCTGTGACTAATTAGAACCCTCAGTGGAATGAGCTGCCTCTACAAGGTGTGGGTAGTTGGATTAAATAGTCTTTCATTTGTTTAACAGACCATACTGTTGCACTTTCTAAATGACAGGCTTAGTGCAAACCACTGGAAATATGGGAGCCACTTGCCATTAGCCCTGCCTATACCTAGTACCCAGCATTATTGTTGTGATTGATAATACCTTGTATCTGGATCTCTGTGAAGGCGATGCCAGTGCTGAATGCAACAGAGAGAAGCAATACTGCTGGAGCCAAGTGTGATGAGATGAAATGGGATGCAGCATCAGCAATAGAAGTACACAAGATGATGTCCTCCTTAGCAGGTGCATCTCTGTCTCTGACTTTTGTTTTTAGCTGCTTTGAGAGACTTAGCAATAAAGTGTCCATGAATGCCTATGTCCCAGATTTTGGCATGTCCTTATCAAAGTCAATCATTTGAACTCTGTTTTGGAGCTTGCACATTCCTCCCTACAGATTATCCAGCTAAGCGTCCAACTCAGCATTCTTGAGAAAGGCTGTGGTGTCCACTTCCATTTATCATATCCTGTGACCTCCCTCTCAGTAGATTTCCTTTACTTGTACAAGATTTATAAAACATAAGAAATGAAGTCATTGTATTCAGCTATGTGCAGGCATAGGGGCATGGACAGTACAGCATATTTCCAAATGCTTTCTGGCAAACACCTGATAATCACCCACTTCCACGATGCTGGCAGCTGAGACCAAAGGTAGTGGCTTCCCTTTTACTCCTCAACATCAGTGTGTTCTGAAATCCAACCCCAGCCCTTCTAATCTTTCCCCAGTCCTTCCAAGTCATATAAACCTCCCTCTGGGCCAAAACTATAAATCGTAGTAGAGTTTAACTATGAAGAGGCAAAGTCTTTTAAGAACTTCACTACCAGGAAGGACAGCAAAGCAGGAACTCAAGTATGGGCAATGAGACTGGGATAACAGTAACCATTCTAAGTGGTCAGAGCAGAACAATGCCTAATAGAAAGAAACCTTCAAAATATGAAATGTGATGACATACTCTAGCAGTTTCTTAGCTATCCCTCTTTAAACCATCCTGGAATTAATCCAGGATTGTCCTCAGAGACTAGTGAGAAAATTAACTTTGAAGTGGGTGTCAAGAGGCCTAAGTTTTGGAGTATGTAAAACTGAAAAGACAGAACTTAGTTTGTCATTACCATAACATGCTTTATTCTTTTCCCTTATCTTTCAGCCATTGTGTTGTACAAAGAACCATGGACACAAAAGAAATAAGGAATGAAAGCTATTGGGTGTGTTAGAGTTCCCTAAATTTTCAAGTGATTCATTCAGGAAGTGTTCTCAGGAGAAGAGGTGAGTGAAGGGAGAAAAGCCAAATGGTCTCATCTAGAGACTAGCTTCATTGTCACAGGGAAGTTCTGGAGAAAAAATTGCACTACAAACTTAGCCCCACCTTGTAGCAAGTAGGATGGCCTTTGTATGACTATGCCAGTCAGACCTTTGCCCCAAAAGAGAAAAGGAGGGATAGCCTCCAAGGTGAAGTGTTCCATGTTAGTCTAAAGCAATTCTCCAAAGAAGGGGATAGCTGTGATCTATTTCCAGCTAACACTCCCAGTGGATGGGTTATGGGCACCCTTGTTGATTCAAAACATCTGGGCAAGGCCCCAACAGCATCCACTTCAGTTTACTGCTTATAGCACTTAGATCCATTTGTTTCCTACATAACTTCACTCCTTCTGAGTATGGCTTCTAGAATTCTCACATGTCTCAATTTCTTGGAGAACTTATAGGAAGATAGTGAATTAGGATGAACTATATCCCCTGCTACTGCCACCGCTGCTTAGGCATAACTGATACTCATCATCCCTAACTTCTAATGTATGTGTTAGATTTCCTTCTCCTTGGGCCATATTTCTAGTCTAAGTGGCTTGTGTGATGGATTACCACAAATTCTCATCCCTAGAGGTCTATGCTCTTATTAGACAATGGTTGCTCTATGTGTCAATTTGAAATTACAAGTGGGCATGAAAGTACAAGAGATGCTTAAGTGGATTATCTCTATGTTAGAAGTATGAGGAATATGTTAGAAGTTCATACAAGTGGGCATGAAAGTGCAAGAGATGCTTAAGTGGATTATCTCTATGTTAGAAGTATGAGGAAGGCAAGGAGAAATATGTTCCTTGCCTTCGTTATGTATGAGCAATCCTACCACTTCATGATAATCAGGGTTAAATACCTCTGCCACTATAGTGACTCCTTTCTTTGGCTGATGGTCAACTAGCTTGAGGATCCCAAGATGACCACATGGCAGCCATAATTTTAGGTTAGTAGTATTCTTACTATGTCTCCTGGTAGCAACAATACCCTCTGCAACCTACGACCTCTATACCCACAGAGCCTAATTTTACAGAAAAGGTTTGCAAAAATTCCATAAGTGGCTTACGAGGAATCAAAATGAATGGTACCTATTTCTACTTCTACTCTTTGATTCTCAGGCCCATATATGCTACCAACTGGGAACATAATATCTTATAATGCTTTATGGTTTAAGGTATATACTGGTAGCACTCCATCTTTGCATGGTGTCTTCTCAAAGCTGGTACTTGAGCTGTGACAGCAGGAACTTATTTTCATTACTCCTCTAAGCTGTAATCTTCTGGATAGTATAGCATGAGGGAAAAGCTGTGGATGCCATAGTCATGTACTGTTTATTTCCAAGATTTTGCAAGCCATCCCAGCACTCCGGGTCCTTGCCAAGGTACTAAATCCTATGTCACAAGAGATTGCCCCCAATACAGATACTCCCTCTTATCTAGTTTTATATTCTACTCCCCATGATCTAGTATCAGTTCACTCACAGATACTCTCCAGTTCCTGCCAGTACATGTATACCAGTTCTGCAGCTATTATTGGACACATTCCTGTTCTGTCTCAGTAGGATGGTTAAGTTCCACTGCAATTTGACCTTAAGTATGCATCTGGGACCAGAGGAGATAGGACAGATCCCAAGTTGTCTTGTAAAGCTCCTGCCTCCTTTGAAACCTCTCAGTCTTCAAGCAAGGGGGCAAGGTTGGTAGCACTCTGTCTCTAGAAGCTACTTCTGCCAGCTCAGAGAGTTCCAGGGAATCTGGCAATTCTGGGTTCTTAAGCGCATCTTACCAGCGATCCCCATCCTACGTCTCACAGCGTCACTCATTCCTTATGAGGGCTATGATTTTGGCATAGAAGACTTGCCTCAGCTGAGATTTCAGGCCTCTAAGAAGTTCTTCCCTCTCCTGAGTAAGTTTTATTCCTGACCTTCAGCTGTGCTTCTCCTCTAGCTATTGGAGATAAGGTTCTGTTCTTTTTTAAAACTTCCAACAAAATTCCCTGCTTCTCACTTAGCTTTAAACTATTGATAGCTACATCTGAGACTATCATTTTCTGAGTAAACTGATGATGGTAAGAACAGCTACCTAATTCCAAAGTCTTTGGATTAATTTTTCCCTGCACATCTTAAATGCCCAATACAATGCACCAGGTAAAACAACTTTTCCACATCTATCCCAACCCCAGTTCAACTTAGGTGAATGTCTTAGCAAGTGCACTGCTACTGATGGCAGAGACTATCAAGACCTCACTTATCACTAGTGACAGGGGTCCTCATTGCCATCCAACCAGTGAGGGAATCAACTCCAGAATCCCATCCCAGGACCATTTGCAATACAAACTACCTCAGGTCCAGAAGCAGAGCCCAAGAGCAAAAATAGGAGTGCTCTTAAGAAAAGAGCAAGGGAACAGCAGGGACAGGAATAGGACAATTGCTAAGCAAGAATGTAATCACAGCTTATGGATCTGATTCCATAAGCACATTCTGAAACACAAACTGCACCACAGAAGCAATCCTACCCTGAGGCAAGTGGCCCAGCCTCTCAAACATCTTTGCCAGTCTATCTGTCTACAGTTTGCAGTAGGTGTGCAGGGGAGCACACAGCCAATTGCAGCTTACATTTAGCCAATGGTACTTCTCTAGGGAGAGAACAGCTACAAATGGTAACCAGCCAACCCTCACAGCAGCTAGGGAAAATGAGTGTGGGGAGTGAGGTAAAAGGGATCTAGACTGGGCCCAACAGCATCCACTACACAGGCAAGTGGAATTCTGCTCAAGAAAATGTGAACGCTTCTAATTGAATTATGTAGTTATTAATTCATTTTTAAAATTTAATGAGTAGTCACCAGTATGGGGTGAATTCCTTATCACTGGAGAGGTATGATCTGAGCTGGTTGGTCATTTGAAACTAGTGAGGAGCCAATCCATTGACTTTGAAGTCCCTTCCACATCTGAGATGCTATTACTGCACTCAGTGGTGAGAAAAAGAGTCAAGAAAATGAATGAGGGAAAAAGAGGCTGAAAGAAAGAACCAAAAAAGAAATCGATGCCCTAGAGAAGAGGGTAACTAGCTGGAACAATTGACCATGGACAAGTTTGAGGTGCTTGTGAACTCCTGAATCTCTATGTGAAATTCTGTGTGTATGGGAATGTGCTTTTTGCTAGGAAAATGGTGTGTAGCTTTCACTATATTCTCCAAAGGGTCTGTTCTATAAACAGAATTAAGTGAGAGAGAATGGGTCCTTCGTAGAGAAGCAGAAATCCCTCACTGGGAATTCCCTACATATTCCATGGCTGAGTTTTCCTTGTACTGTTTTGAAAATGCATTAATTGAATTTCTACGAGAGGAGACTGAAATCAAAACACCAGAGAATAAAGACTGTACCTGATATTCAGCTTAGAAGTTTTCAACTGGCATTCTGCAGGGCTAGTCCTCCAATGGAAAAAAGGAAACCAAAGTAACTGAGGAAACTTCATTTGTTCTAAGCTAAAATGAGGCCATTCCTGGGGACTATCACAACCTTATCATAACCCATGCCTTTGCCACATATATTTTGATTCTGACTCGAGAGAGAGAAAGTTCAAGTTTGGGAAGAAAATTACCAGAAGAATGAGGAATCACCTCAGAGGACAGAAAAGTCCTACTGTAGAGGTAACATATTTCTCCGGAATCCAATAAACCTCAGCTCCATGTCAACAGCTCACAAAAACAGGAAAAGGCACACAGTCCTTATTACTAACCGAGCAGTCCCACATCATGATTCAGTGGTGAGGATGGATCTGACCTGCAGGACATGCCCTTATGTGATTTTTATTATGACAACATTGATTCACTCTATTGCATAGACTATGGAAGGGATTTTATGGTTTATCTAAACGACTTCCTCATTTTATCAATTAACAAGCTGAGGCCCAGAGCAGAGAAGTGTCATGCTTGAGAGTGGCAAAGGTGAATCTAGCTCCAAATAATACCGCACAGAAAAGAGAACTGAGATTCTGAAACTAGGTTGCCTCAGGCCAAATCCTGACTGCTGCTTACTTGCTGACCTGAACCAGGCCAGGTAACCTCACAGTTTACTCACCTGTAAAAGGAGCATTATGTTATTGCAGATGTAACAAGTTGGTTCCTAAAATTGCTTAGCACTGACCTGGTATATGATAAAGGCATAGTTAACATTATTAGCCCTACTGATTTTTTTTTTAAGATTTTATTTATTTATTCATGAGAGACACAGAGAGAGAGAGGCAGAGACACAGGCAGAGGGAGAAGCAGGCTCCATGCAGGGAGGCCGACGTGGGACTCAATCTTGGGACTCTGGGATCACGCCCTAAGCAAAAGGCAGATGCTCAACCGC
Organism: Canis lupus dingo; assembly: GCF_003254725.2. Classification (NCBI taxonomy): domain Eukaryota; kingdom Metazoa; phylum Chordata; class Mammalia; order Carnivora; family Canidae; genus Canis; species Canis lupus. The sequence continues at coordinate 8,614,051 of NC_064263.1, read as the reverse complement.
TGAGCCATCCAGGCGTCCCTTTATTTTATTTTATTTATTTATTTTTAAAGATTGTATTTATTTATTCATGAGACACACAGAAAGAGAGGCAGAGACATAGGCAGGGAGAGAAGCAGGTTCCCTACAGGGAGCCCTACACAGAACTTGATCCCAGGACCCCTGAGATCAAACTGGGATCATGACCTAGCCAAAGGCAGATGCTCAAACACTGAGCCATCCAGGTGCCCCTGCCCTACTTATTTAAACAAAAGTCACTTGGCTCCAAATCCAGTATTTTATTCAATAAAGAACACGGGATTCAAATTCTGAATATTTTACCTACTAAATGGAGCATTTTAGACATGTGACTTAACCTCTCTGTGGACTCATTTTCTTATTTGGAAAGTGACAATAATAGCATATCTATCACACAGAACTATATGAGGACAAAACAAAACAATGAGTATAAAGCACCTCACGTTTAAGAAACACCCCACCTCCCATGACCCTTTGCCTGAAAGCCTCTGATTTAGAACTTCATATTGTGAGAGAAGAGGGTAAATGGTTAAGAACTCACAGAAAAAGTAATGATTATATTATTTTATATAGTATATTCACTTTTATGTATATCATCTTCATTATCCTCAATCCAAAACTGCATCTAATATTAACCTAATTAACTAATTTTACAGATGAAGAAAACAGTGTCAGGAAGCTTGAAGAACTTACTCAAGTCTGCAATGTCAATATGTGCTAAAGTCAGGAGTCCCACCAAGGTGCCAGGTTGCAGAGCTTTGGCCATTCCACTCCCTCACACTGGGGTAATGGGAAGTTAGCATCACATCCTCAAGCCCCTCCCATTTGTACTGCTCTGTGCTAGGCTGTGAGGGGAATACAGACAAAGGGAGACGAGTGAGAACTGTCATTATTGGGTGCTCCCATATCCAGGGTTTACCAATGATATTCCACTTAGGAAGACATGATATCCTATGAGTCTGGAAACCTGCTTCAAGAAGACAGTACAGTGTCTCATTGTCTTGTCTTTCAATTTAGCATTGATTTTTTTTTTAATACTAAGGTAAGCAACACTGGTGAAGAGGCTCCTAGGTCTGTCCACACAGATGTTGACTCAGTCACCATTCCTCAAACAATTATATTAAGTAAACTTCGAGGTGAAGAATGAACAGCCAAAATCAATTGGAGTTGCAAAGTCCAAACAGGCTATCTGCACAAATATTAAAAAGCCTTCCATGAATTTAGATTTAACTTCTAATCCAAAGGTTATTGTCTGGAATTCACTGGCCACCCCAGTTCAGAAACTATAAGCTGGAAGAACCAGCACCAACACAGATTTGGCTGTAGATAATTCAGGTTTAGAAAATCAGCTTATCTGAGCTGTGAAAAATTGCTAGTTTAGTCCATTTCTTGAAGAAACCATAGTTCTTATAATTATGATGATTAGGCTGACGTGCTCCTACTGAGCTCCTTTCCCTTATCTGTGTCTACATATTGCCACACAACATTTTAGAAACTAAAAAATAATTATACCCAGATCATTGGTGGTTATTTCAGCTACACATATCCACATAAATGACTTTTTACCATATTATAATAATTAATACATGAATATTACTTTTCCAAAGGACACTCAAATATTTTATTTTATCCTCACAACTCTAGGAAGTGGGCTTAAATTATTCCCAATTTCAGACAAGAATATAGAGATATTCAGTGATTTTATCCAAGATTACACAGCTGAAAATTCAAGCATATGTAAGGTAGTCTGAGTGTCTTTACCTAAAAGCTAGCTTTTATGCTAAGAGACCAGATGTTAATGTTCAAACATCAGTTTTCTCATCTGTAAAACAGGAAATTAATAGTACCTAAATCATTACATTGTGAGAATCAAATGAGCTTATTCATGTAAAATCACTTAGAACAGTGCCTGAAATATTATAAGGACTCACTAAATTCTAAATGTATTTTAATATTTCATAGATGTAGCAATGGGCTCAAAAAGCACTCAGGTTCAAATACTGACCCAATGCTTTCTAACTGGATGACTCTGGGAAGCCTAAATATAATATGTTAAATAGGGTTACGTTATTTTTACCCTAGTATCTTCACAGGATGCATGACATAATGTAAGTGGAAATACTTTGAAATTTGCAAAGTGCTATGAAAACATGAGAAGTTATTGTGTCAGTGCAATAAAAACTCTTCAGGCAACAGAAATGATACTAGTTAACAAATACTGACTCCTCGCATATGTGCCAGACACTGTGCTCAATGCTTTATAAGCTGAGTCTCTTGTCATTCTCACAAAGACCTCAAAGGGCAAGTATTAACATCCCAATCCTATGGATGAATATGCCAAGGCTCAAAGCAATGAAGTAATTTTCCCAGAGTCACTCAACAGTAAGTGATGGATGGCATAGGACCCAAAATGAAATCTAGATCTAAAGCTTAAGCTTTTAAGCACTATACTATGAAGATGAGCTAGTGAACTTTATAAAGTGAAGAAAGGTCCAACAATAAAAGAATAGCATATTTTTATAAATGCAAGTCTCATTTATAAAGTATCAATTAAACTGAGTAGATGGGCTTTGCCTGGCCCTGAATGCATTATCAGAAAATAATAAATTACTTTAGCTAATAGTTTTGTCATCTTCACATACGGACGTTCTCCCCATTTGGGGATTCTACTGGGGAATCCCAAAGTGATTTCTAAATAATCTACATAAGTATTTATACCTCTTTCAACTAGAACCCACCACTCAAAAGAAAATGAAAACAAGAAATATCTAAAGACAGTGACTCTCTCTCCCTCCAACCAGGGTATTCCAGGGAAGGAAATTAAAATGCCACTTCAATGGGGAAAAAAATTGAATATTTAATCTTGGGTATTTCAATCTGTTCTTTTGGAACTTGGCAGTATTACAAATTTATTGGCATTTTTTTTTAAGGAAAATACTGTGGGAGGTCCGACTGGATTTATTTTTACATAGTCATACCCCTCCCAACCCTATTTAGAAGAGGCCAATCTTGAGGGATGTTTATTTTTTAAAACTCAAAAACAAATCAGAATATTTTTTCCTCCTTTAAAAAAAGTTTTCAATGCATTTTAATAAGGCTCAAACTGTCTCCCTATGAGTTTCCCTCAAGTTATCCATTTTTAATTGTCCTCAGATCTTGGCATCTTGATGCCATGGATAGGAATTGTGGCTCTGTTCTGCCAGTCTCTCCCACCCCCTTCCTTGTATGCTCACTGAAATAAGCTTTGCAGCCATCTGCATCTCCGTGTGGAGGCAGGCTGAATGTCAGCTCTCCCGCAGGCTCCACACAGAAGAGAACTCCAGAAGACCTGCTGATCTCGCACCCAAACTGCCATGCCCTTGACTTGCTGTCTTTTCCTATTAATATTTCAGCACTTGGGTTGCATGGGCTTGGGAAGCTCTTTTGTCTCAATAGGGAGCAGAAAGCAAGCTCCATAGAGGGTCTTTTTTCTGCAGACAGTTTGAGAACAAGTATTTAGTGTGACTAAAGAGAACCCTTCATTAATGACTTTTTGGTAGGCTAGAGAGACTAGATATTCATGGTAAACTTTAAGAAAGACAGAAGAGAAAAGTACAGGTTGGGCTGAATGTTGAATAGAAGGGAAGGATAGAAAAGGGAGAGAAGACATAATAAAGAAAGAGGCTAAGAGAGAAAAAGTTGAGAAAGAAGAGAGAATTTGAGGGAGGAATAAAGAAAGACAAAAAGAATATAGGGACTGTGCTTAGTGTTGGGCTTGCCATCATAGGTAAATCTATAGTAGGAAGGGGGGATTGATAAGAGAGACGGACGAAGGAAGAGAAAAAATAAAGAAACCTGTAATGCCTCCTGTGTATCAAGCATGCATTTGCTTTGGGCTTTCATATTCACTCTCTTAATTGCTCTTTACTAAAGTCCTATCTGGTAGGCATAAAGAAAACTAGGCTCAGAGTGATTTTGAAAGTTGCCTAAATTTCAAAGCTAATAGTAAGGTACAATCCTCACTGACCATTACATCATTAAGCAAACATTTGTTGAGTATCTTATGAAGAGATGCCAAAAGGTATGCCAGTTGTCCAAGTAAGTGACGTATAGTTCCTGCTCTCCAGAACCTCACAAGAAATTATAACAGATTTAGGGGTACCTGAGTGGTACAATTAGTTGAGGATCCATTTTGGCACAGGTTGTGATCTAAGGGTTGTGAGATCGAGCCTCAGGTCAGGCTCTGTGCTCAGCAAAGAATCTGCTAGAGACTCTTTCTCCCTCTGCCCCTCCCTCACACTCTTTCTCTCTCTCTCTCTTAAATCAATCAATCAATTAATCTTTAAAAAATGATTAACAAAAAAAATGATTAACAGATCCATTTGACAATAGAATGGAGTCTAGTCTCAAGCTGACTTGAAGAGATCACAGTTTAGAGAACTCCATATAATAGAAACCAATCTCTGAGTTTCAGAATGAAATCAGAAGTTCATTCTAAGTTGACTAGAATGTCTCTCAACTCTTTAGACTGTTGATGGAAGTTGCTTGGATGTAGTGCTCATGTGTCCCTCAGCTGTCTCTCAATCTAGAGATATTTTACTGAGGTCAATGTTTCCCACACCTATTTGGGTCAGGTCTGAGAAGATCTAGTTCTGAAAAAACATCAGCAAGATGATGGGCTAGGAGGCCCCAATTCTTGTCTCCCCTACAAAAACAAAACAAAACAAAACAAAACACAACAATAAATAAACCACAAACTGACAAAAGTAGCTTTGAGAAAGCTCTGGACTACAATGAAGCAGCAACAGAAATCCTGCAAAGCTCAAAAACTAAAGATGGCTGCACAGACAAGCATAGAAAACATTTTATCTGTATCACCCCAGCCCTGAGTCCAGAGCAGCCCAGTGCCCAGAAGGATTTCCTCTGGAAGACTTAACCCCAAAAGGAAAAGGAGAACAGGAGAAACACAACAAGCCACATCACCACTGTGAACACTTGTAACTTGTAGCCTTTGCTACTGAGGAGCCCCACAGTTTTCACCAATGCAGATCTAGCTGATGGAGCCACCGGGGGTCCTCCTCTCAGGGATGGAGTTATAGCTACAGTGAAACCTACTCTCAGAGACTCTGGTTGCTATAGTGAACCACTTACCAAATCAGAACACCATAATACCTCACTATCTACAGGACCAGAACTGCCACTGCTCAGCAGCCTACTTTTTGAATTCTAGGTCAAGGCTTTAACCTGCCAAAACTAGGTCCAAGCTGCCACTGCTCTGCCCCGTCCTCTGAGTCCTGACATAAGGCTTCAATGGGCCAATGTTGGGGCCATTCTGCTACTATTCTATGACTACCTCCTGGGTCCTAAGTCACGGCTTTGACACAGCATCACCAGGCTGCACTGCTGCAGTTCAGTGCCCTACCATGCTTTCTGAATTACAGCTTTGACACATCATCACCAGGTAAAGCTGCCATTGCCTTGTACCCCACCCCATGGCTGCTGCTTTGAACCTCTGTCATAAGGACTATGCTGCTTTGCTGGTGCTCTGTGCCCAATTCACTGGGTCTTAAGTTGTGGCATTAACCCACTCTCACTGAGGTGTGCTATTCCAGTTTTGTGTTCACTTTCCTGGGACCTGAGTTGATGCTTGGCCCAGCATCAATGTCCTGTGCTGCTGCTGCTCTGGGCCTCACCATTTGAGTCCTGAGTTAAGGCTCTGGCCAATATCACTAGGGCCAAGTTGCTGCTGCTCTGCACACTGCTATAGGCCTAAGCCACCACTACACTGCATTCTAGGGTCCACACTAGTACTGCAGCTTTCCCCCAGAGCCTGAGTCACTGCAGAAAGCCCCAAAGACAGAGACCCCAGTTCCCAGGTGGGAAGCTCAGTGAGATTCAAGAGAATACAGATAGACAATTCAATGAACTCAGGAAAACAATGTATGAACAAAGCCAAAATTTCAAAATAAAGAAAAACTATTTAAAAGAACTAAACAGAAATTCTGGACATGAGGAATTTAATAAATGAAACTAAAAATGCAATAGAGAGCTTCAACAGTAGACTCAATCAAACAGAAGAAAATCTCTGCAAACTTGAAGAAAGATATCTTGAAATTGCCCAGTCAGAGGAGGAAAAGGAAATAAGAAAGAAAAAGAGTGAAGAAAGCCTTTATGGATTATGGGACACTATCAAAACAAATTATATTTGCATAATGGAAGTCCCAGATGGAGAAGAGGGAGAAAAGGACAGAAAACTTACTTTAAATAAACTGGGGAGAGATACAGCCTTCTAGATACAGGAAGTTCAGCAATTCCCCAAAACTATTCAACCCAAAGAGATCTTCGCTGAGATACATCATAATTAAACTAAAAAATCAAAGACTAAGACAATTTTGAAAGCAGTAAGAGGAAAAACAACTTCTTGTGTACAAAGGAACCCCAGTAAGGCTATCTGCAGATTACGTAGTGGAAATCTTACAGGCTGAGAGAGTAGGAAAATATACTCAAAATGCTCAAAGAAAAACCTGCCAACCTACAATACTCTACCCAGCAAGGTTGTTCTTTAAAAACAAAAGAGGAAAAATGACTTTCCAAGACAAAGTTGAGGAAATTAATTGCTACTGGACCTGCTTGACAAGAAATACTAAAATTTCTTTAAGCTGAAATGAAAGGATGGTAATTATTAAGATAAAACATATGAAAGTACAAAATTCGCTGGTAAAGGTAAATAGTGAAATTCAAAATACTCTAGAGTACTGCAATGATGATGTGTAAAAAAACACTTGGAACTCTAGCATATAAGTTAAATGACACTGGCTAAAAAAACTAAAACTGCTATATTTTGTTTATGGACATACAATATTAAAAGACTTAAATTGTGACACCAGCAACATAAATGTGGGGAGTGGGGAAAATAAATGCATAGAACTTTTGAATGTACTTGAAGTTAAGCTGTTATCAGCTTAAAATAGCTCATGACTATAAAATATACTACTAAAGGAATCCCTGGGTGGCTCAGCGGTTTGGCGCCTGCCGTTGGCCCAGGGCGTGATCCTGGAGACTCGGGATCCAGTCCCACGTTGGGCTCCCTGCATGAATCCTGCTTCTCCCTCTGCCTGTGTCTTTGCCCCTCTGTGTGTGTGTGTGTGTGTGTGTGTGTGTGTGTGTGTCTATCATGAACAAATGAATAAAATATTTAAAATGTATATATATACTACTAAAGCCTTATGATACCTATGAAGTCTATATTAGATACACAAACAAAAAAAGAAAAAAGAATAAAAGCAGACCACTAATGAAAACAAAATCATCAATATATAAAGATAGCTAAAGAGGGGATCCCTGGGTGGCTCAGTGGTTAAGCACCTGCCTTCGGCTCAGGGTGTGATTCTGGAGTCCCAGGATCGAATCCCATGCCAGACTCCCTGCATGGAGCCTGCTTCTCTCTCTCTCTGCCAGTGTCTCTGTCTCTGTCTCTCTCTCTCTCTCTGTGTCTCTCATGAATAAATAAATAAAATCTTTAAAAAAAAAAGATAGCTAAAGAGGAAGAAAAGATCAAAGGAACTACAAACAATCAGAAAACAATTAATAAAATGGTGATAGTAAGTACTTACTACCAGTAACTACCTTAAATATAAATTATTTAAAATCTCCAATTAAAAGACATAGAATAGTTTAATGGTTAAAATAAAAAATAAAAATAAAAGACCTAACTATATGCTGCCTACAAAAGACTTGCTTAAGCTTTAAGGATATTTATAGGCTGAAAGTGAAGAGATGGAAAAATATATTTTGTTCAAATAGAAACCAAAAGAGAGCATGCATAGTTACAGTTATATCAGACAAAACAGGCTTTAATTCAAAAGCTGTAACAGGAGACAAATTTTACTATATAATGACAATGTGGTCAATCCATCGAGTGTATATAACAAATATAAGTATATACACATCCAATATCATAGCACCTTAAGATATTAAACAGATCTGAAGGCAGAAATAGCAATGCAGTAATAGTAGGGGACTTCAACACCACATTTTCAACAATAGGTAGTGTCCAGACAGAAAAATCAACAAGGGAAGAGAAGACTTGAATAATACATAAACCAAGTGGACCTAACAGACATAGAGAACATCCCAACCAATAGTAGCAAAATACACACTCTTCTCAAGCACACCCAAAACATTCTCCAGGTCACAAAACAAGTCTTAATTTTATGAAGACCGAATTCACATCAAGCATTCTTTGTGACCGCACTGTAGCATTAGAAATTAGAAATCAATAACAGCATTAGAAATCAATAACAGAAAGAAAGCTAGAAAGATTGCAAATAATGTGGAAATCAAACAGCATGCTTCCGAACAACAATGGGCCTAAAAAGAAATCATAAGGGACATCAAAAATAACTTGAGACAGACAAAAATGGAAGCCCCATACTAAAATTTATGGAGTGAAGCAAAAGTAGTTCTAAAATGAAAATTTACAGTAATAAATGCTTACATTAAGAAAAAAGAATCTCAGATAATCTAATTTTACACCTCAAAGAGCTAGAAAAAACAAACTAAGACCAAAGTTAACAAAAGGGGAAAAATTTAAGATTAGAGGAGAAACAAATTAAATAAAGACTAGAAATACAATAGAAAAGATCAAGGAAAATAAGTTTGCTTGTTTTTTAAAAGATGTATTTATTTGAGAGAGACAGAGGTAGGGCAGGGTGAGGGAGAGAAATCCCAGGCTTGATCTCACAACCCAGATATCATGACCTGAGCTGAAACCAAGAACTGGATCCTTAACCAACTGAGCCACCCAGGTTTTTATTAAAGATAAACAAATATGATACACTTTTAGGTAGACTAAGAAATAAATAAAGATGAATCAAATTAATAAAATTATAAGCAAAAGAGGAGACATTACAACTGATACCACAGAAACACAAAGGGTTATAAGATACCACTGTAAAAAATTAATGCCAAAAAATTACCTAATTTAAAGAAGTGGATAATTTCCTAGGGACATACAATCTAACAAGATTGAATCATGAAGTAATAGAAAATCTGAACAGATCAATAACTAGCAAGAAGATTGAACCAGTAATCAAAACTCTCCCAACAAATAAAAATCCAGGGCCAGATGCCTTCACTGATGAATTCTACCAAACATTTAAAGGAGAATTAACACTAATCCTCTCTCAAAAAATTAAAGAGGAAGGAATACTTCCATGCTCTTTTTATGAGATCAGCATTACCTTTATAACAAAATCAGACAAGAATACTAGAAGAAAAGAAAATCACAAGCCAATATCCCTAATAAACATATTTGTAAAAATCCTCAACAAAATGCTAAGAAACCAAATGCAAGAGCTTCAAGAGCATATTAGAAGGATAATACATCATGATCAAGTGGGATTCAAGGGTGGTTCAACATATGCAAATCAATAAATGTGATTTGCCACATTAACAAAATCAAGGATAAAAATCATATGATCATGATTTAGATGCATTTGACCAAAAAAAAAAAAAGCATTTGACTACATTGAACATTTTTTCATGATAAAAGCTATCAACAAATTAGTTATAGAAGGAACATTCCTCACCATAATGGAAACCATATACGACAGTCCCATAGTTAACATCATACTCTCTGGTGAGAAGTTAAAAATCTTTCCTCTAAGATCAGAAATAGACAAGGATGCCCACTCTTGCCACTTCTCTTCAACAGAGTACTGGAAGTTCTAAACACAGAAATTGCACAAAGAAAAGAAATAAAAGGCATCCAAATTGGAAGGAAAAAAATAAAATTATCTATTTTCAGATGATATGATCCCATACAGGAAGCCCTAAAGACTCCACCCCCAAATAAAACCCATTAGAACTAATAATTCAATAAAGTTGCAGGATGTGAAATTAACATACAAAAATCAATTATGTTTCTATAGACTAACAATGAACTATCTGAAAGAGAAATTCAGAAAAGTAGTCACATTTACAATACCATCAAAAATAATAAAATACTTATGAATAATTTAACCATAGAGGTAAAAGACTCATACCCTAAGAACTGTAAGACACTGAGGAAAGAAACTGAAGACACAAGTAAATAGAAGTTTATCTTGTATTCTTGGATTGGAAGAGTTAATATAGATAAAATGTCAATACTACCAAATCAAAAATACTACCATCAAAGAGGTGATATATATATAATGGAATATTATTCATCCATAAAAGAATGAAATTTCGCCATTTGCAATGATATGGATAGAGCTAGAGAGTATAATACTAAGCAAAATAAGTCAATCAAAGAAAGACAAGTATATATGATTACATTCATATGTGGAATTTAAAAAAACAAAAGAAAAGAACATAGAAGAAAAAAAGAGAGACAAACAAGAAATAGACTCTTAACTAGAGAGAACAAACTGATGGTTACTGGGGGTGGGATGAGCTAAACAAATCATGGGGATTAGGAGAATTAAAAATGCTTGTTGTGATGAGCACCGAGTGTGTTATATAGAAGTGTTCAATCAGTGAATTCTATACCTGAAACTAATATTATACTGTATGCTTGTTAACTAAGTGGTATTTAAATAAAAACTTAATTAAAAAAAAGAACTCAGAGATACCTGAGTGGCTTAGTTGTGAAGCATCTGACTCTTCATTTCATCTCAGGTTGTGATGAAACCCCAAGTCTAGCCCCCCATCAGGCATGGGGCCTGCTTAAGATTCTTTCTCCCCCTGTTTGTCTCTCCCTTCCTCTTAAAAAAAGAACTCATACAACTCAATAGGAAAAAAGCAAATAATCCATTTTATTTTTTAATATATATTTTTGTATTTGAGAGAGAGCGAGCACAAGTGGGGCAAGGAGAAGAGAGAGGGAGACAGAGAAGCAGACATCTCGCTCAGCATGGGGTTCCATTCCAGGGCCCCAAGATCAAGACCTGAGCTGAAGACAGACACTCAACTGACTGAACCACCCAAGCACCCTGCACATAATCCATTTTAAGTGGGCAAAGAACCCAAACAGACATTTTCTCAAAGAAGACATATAGATAGCCAATAGGTATATGAAGAGGTGTTCAACATCACTAATTATCAGGGAAATCCAAATCAAAACCACATAAGATATTAATTCACACCTATCATTATAGCTATCATAAAAAAGACAAGCAATAGCCAATGTTGACAAGGATGTAGGGAATGAGGTACCCTTACACACTGCTGCTGGGAATGTAAATTGTTACAGTCATTACGGAAAAACAATATGATGATTCTTTTTTTTTTTTTTTTAATATTTTTTTTAATTTTTATTTATTTATTTATGATAGTCACAGAGAGAGAGAGAGAGAGGCAGAGACATAGGCAGAGGGAGAAGCAGGCTCCATGCACCGGAAGCCGGATGTGGGATTCGATCCTGGGTCTCCAGGATCGCGCCCTGGGCCAAAGGCAGGCGCCAAACCGCTGCGCCACCCAGGGATCCCTATGATGATTCTTTAAAAAATTAAAAATAGAACAACCATATAATCTAGCAATCCCACTCCTGGGTATATATCTGAAGGAAATGAAATCAGTATCCCAAGGAGATTATCCGCACTTCCATGTTTATTGCAGCATTAGTCATAATAGCCAAAATATGGAAACAACCTTAGTGCCCTTTGACAGATGAGTGGATAAAGAAAAAAATGGATAAAAGAATGGGTAAAATGGAATATTATTTAGCCACAGGAAAAAAGGAAATTCTAACACTTGCAACAACATGGGTAAAAGTGGAGGGCATTATGCTAAGTGAGATAAGCCAGACAAAGAAAGATAAATACTACACGGTATCGCATATATGTGGAATCTACCAAAGGAAAAAAAAAAAAAGCCAGTTTCATAGAGACAGTAAATAGACAGGTAGTTGTGAGGGGCTCAGGAGATAGAGAAATTGGAAACGCAGGTTAAAAGCTACAAACTGGGTCGCCTGGGTGGCTTGGCGGTTGAGTGTCTGCCTTTGGCTCGGGGTGTGATCCCGGAGTCCTGGGATTGGGTTCCACATCGGGCTGCCTGCATGGAGCCTGCTTCTCTCTCTGCCTGTGTCTCTGCCTCTCTCTCTGTGTCTCTCATGAATAAATAAGTAAATTCTTTTTTAAAAAAGAAAATAAATAAAAGTTACAAACTTCCAGTTATAAGAATAAATTCTGAGGCCCTAATGTACAACATGCTGACTACAGTAAATAAATACTGTGTTGTATATTTGAAAACTGCTGAAAGGAATAGATCTTAAGTGTTCTTACCATAAACAACAAAAACAAACAAACATAACAACAGCAAAAGAGTAACCATGTGAGATAATGAATGTATTGTCTTGATCTTGATAATCACCACAGTGAATATGCATATAAAGTCATCATATTGTACACCTTAAATACAAAAAATTATGTTTGTCAATTTTGCCTCAATAAAGTTGGAAAAATAGAAATTTTAAAAAAGAATAGGAATTGAGTTGAGCTACAAAAAAAAAAAAATCCATCTCATGCAAAAATGAAGACCTAGGACCAAAGTACTGTAGGCAGAAGGAAAACCACAAGCACAAAACTCTAAGGCCTGTTATGTGCTAGGAAAGACAGAAGTCTAAAATGGACAAATTTAAGAAAAGGGAAGAATAGGAACTGTAAGCATGGATTGTAAATTGTAACAAGGATTTTAGATTTCATCCTCAGTGCAAAAAGAAGCCATGAAGAGTTATAAGCAAGTAAATGGTGTGATCTCATGTGTTTGAAGAATGGTTTAGGCTGGTGGGGAGAAGAGTAGACAGAAAGTAAGGGACCAGATAGTTGATCAATTCAGTAGTCCAGATGATAAAAGAGGATAGTTAGGACTGGTAGTGGCAACAGAGATGATGAGAAGTTCAGATAAAGAACATCGTGTAGGGGCATAGTCAGTGAGACTGTCTCATCAATTAGATGTGCTACAGAGGGCAGAGCAGAGAAATGGAGGACAACTGCTCTGTCTCTAGTTTAAGCAGTACAGTGGAAAGTGATATATTTACCAAGACTGGGAGGAGTAGGTAAGAAACACGAGTTTTCATTAAGTTGTTGGCATACAGAAACGATAGTTATCTCTTGGATGTTATAGTTTGAGATGCATTAATTAAATATATACTAGTGGTGATGTCTAATAGACAGTTGGGCATAGAAGTTAAAATTCAATGGAGAAATTGGGGCGAGAGGCACAAATTTTTAGCACATACAGGGAGAAGCATAAATAGATAAAAGAAGTGGTCTAAGATCTAAGCCATGAGGTATTTCAACATATAATAGGCCAAACAGAGAAGAGGGAATAAGTTCAAAGGTTAGGAAGGAATGACCTATGAGGTACAAAGAAAATTAGGACTGTGATATCAGGAAAGCCAAGAAAAGAGAGTGTCTCTATAAGAAGGGTCAGAAGAGTTATATACTGCTGAGAATTCCTATAAAATGAGAACAGGAGGTAGCTATTGAATTTGGCCAGATAGAGGTCACTGGTGATACTGAAAAGAACAGTTTCTATGGAGTGTTTGGTAAAGAAGCCTAATTAAAATAGTCTGAGGAAAAAAAAAATAGTCTGAGGAAAGAAATGGAGAAGAAGGAGAGGCACTACATGATTCCTTTGAGAAGTTCTGCTTTGAAAGGGAGCAGAGAAATGGAGCAGGTTTTAGAGATGGACCTCAATCAAGAGAGTAGGCTTTTCTCCCCTCATAATGTGAAAAGCCTAAGTTAGGTTTCCCTGAGATGAGAATTCATGTATGAATAATTTATTTTTTAAGGATGGATGGATGGATTGATTGACTGATTGACTTATAAGATTATGCATGAGCAGGGGAGACAAGCAGAGATAGAGGAAGAAGCAGATGCCTCGCTGAACAGGGAGCCCGATGAGGACTCAATCCCAAGACCCCGAGATCATGACCTGAGCCAAAGGCAGACACTCAACCAACTGAGCCACCCAGGCGCACCTTGTTTGAGTAATTTATTATGAAGACAGTGTCCCCTGAATACTAGCAAGGTAATGGGAGTAACAAAATGGGGAGAGAAAGAGGGCCAGCAAAGGTGGGATCTCTGACAAGGTCCCACTGGAAGCAGCTTCTGCCTAATACATCAGGGGAACTGTGTGGTGTGAGGTACCTTCAGACTCTTCACACCTGAAGCAGGGGATACTGGGCTCTCACAATCACCCCTACCATCTGCCCCCTCCTTCCATTGCAAATAAATTCCAAGAATTTCTGGATTTCTAAGAAGAAATTAGAAGTGAAAGAGCAGGGAAGTGAGTGGGGAGCTCACCAAAAAAGAGACAGAGCAGAGGAAGGAAGGAAGGAAGGAAGGAAGGAAGGAAGGAAGGAAGGAAGGAAGGATGGATGGAAGGGAGGGACGCAGGCAGGCAGGCAGGCAGGCAAGCTGAGAAGTGCACCATCTAAGAGATGGCTGTCCTCTCCTGAAAGAAGTTTCATTGGAGACTTTCATAGACTCTGTAGGAACCTGTTTCTGTTTTGCAGCATGGAATTTCATGCCAAAGATATTTACTGAGCACCTACTACATGCTTATCATGATTCTTCAGTATTGATTTTCAGGCAAGGATGGAGCCTGGGGCCTTTCTGCAATAAGCTGTGTGGTTTCCATAATGGACGTAAACTTATCATATACAATCCAAACACAAAGACTTGTAAGGACTGAAGGGCTTTACTTATGCTTTCAATATCCATTCAACAATCATTTTTTCAACCTCAAGCCCTGAGTACTTACCTGGAGTTCAGTAGAAAGCAGATTGTTTTCTTCCTGCCTCTGACCAGAAATAGAGATTTTGCAATGCAAACTCTGATGACAGTTTGGTTGTTGGCATGAGTGAGATCATGGATTTCTCTGCTCCTACTGTTCTACTGATGGAAGAAGAATATGGCTAACACTCACAACTTGCAGGAAGAAGACAGGGGATTACACAGGCCGATTTCATAGACTCCGCAGCTCTAAACACGTATTCAGTTCCCAGAATTGTTCATCCTGCTTGGTGCTGAGACTACAGAAATGAGTAAGAAAGAGTCCCAGCCTCTGATAGGCTGGACAATATCCAAAGGTAATACAGAAACACATAGAGTACCAGCAAACATCAATCTAAAATTATGTGAATCTCATGCCCATTTCTCTTTAATCCTGACGGAACTGCTCAGCTCAGTAAATTAGCATTTACTCTGAGCCATATTGTGATATAAAAATTCATTGTCACTTTTTGATACCTCCTTCCTTCTCCATAGCCAGGACTGTTGTTATATTTTAAAATCTCATTTCCTTAAACAGGCTCATCAAGCTGACAATGCAAGAGCGGTAATAAGCCCCAGAACGGTTTGAGCCCACCTTGAGACCCAACTCCATAAATATACCTGGTTGCTAGGGCACCTCAGATTCAGAGTGTTTTCTAAGCACGTGCAGGTCCCTTTGTCAGTTTCTAGATACAGTTAGCCTTATAGGACTGGGCATTTCATTGTATTGAGGTGTGAGGATATAATTGGATGGAAAGACCAGTCCATTATCTAGTTAGTAGAATTCTTTCAGGGAGAAACATGACCCTACATTGGTCAAAGCTAAAACATGAAGGCTCCTTCACCCCACAAACATCATGGAGTTC
Source organism: Canis lupus dingo (assembly GCF_003254725.2). NCBI lineage: Eukaryota > Metazoa > Chordata > Mammalia > Carnivora > Canidae > Canis > Canis lupus. The sequence continues at coordinate 8,598,429 of NC_064263.1, read as the reverse complement.
TGTTAGTAACACTGTGCTATGCCATAACCACCACCACCACCACCACCACCCCCAACCCCCCTTCAGAACTCAGGCACACACCGTCCTGCTGTTAGAGCATTGGCAACTCATTTATTTGTCTCCCAGGACTGCTGTAACAAAGTACACAAACTGGGCAGCTTATAAGTAATAGAAATGTATGATCTCAAAGTTCTGAAGCCTGGAAATTCAAAACCAAGGTGTGTACAGACAAGTTCCTCCTGAGGGCTGTAACGGAAAAATCTGGCCCTAGCTTCTCACCTAGCTTCTGGTAGCCCCAGGCATTTATTGGTTTGCAGATGGCAATCTCACTGGGCCTTCACATTGCCTTCTCTTTACACATGTCTATGTCTGTGTCAAAATATCCCCCTTTTTATAAGGACACAGTCTTATTGGATTAGGATCCACCCTAATAATCACATCTTAACTTGATCATTTTGATACTCTGTGAAGACCCTATTTCATAATAAGGTCACATCCACAGTATCAGGGGTTAGGACATCAACAATTTCTGGAGGGACACAATTTTATCCATAACAGCAACTGAGAGCTTGCAGCTAAAACTCCACCTGAGATTTCCCTCAGCTGAAGAAAGGGACCTCTCCCAAGTCATGCACCCTTCCCCATTTCAACTCTCATGTATGATTGATCAAGGCAGGGAGTAAAAAAGCCCAAACACCTTGCCCCAATTTAAGACAACTGCAGGGTGGGGATCCCTGGGTAGCGCAGCGGTTTGGCGCCTGCCTTTGGCCCAGGGCACGATCCTGGAGACCCGGGATCGAATCCCACATCGGGCTCCCGGTGCATGGAGCCTGCTTCTCCCTCTGACTATGTCTCTGCCTCTCTCTCTCTCTCTCTGTGACTATCATAAATAAATAAAAATTAAAAAAAAAAAAAAAAAAGACAACTGCAGGGTATCTCAGCTCCAAAACTCCCATAGTGGTGGCAGAGATCTCTGCCTGGCCCTTCTTTCTTCACTCCCCCTGCAGCCATTAAGCTGACAAATGCACCCCAATAAACTTCCTGCATGCAAATAGTCAAATCAGAGTCCACTTCCCAGGTCATACCACTTGTAGCAGAGCCTCTCTGAGCCTGCCCTGTGCCAGATGCTGGGGAATCAAAGACAGCAAGATAAATCACTGCCCTCCAAGAACTTCCTCAATATAAGAAAATGTTATAAAGAACAGAAAGGCTTACCTCAAACATGTCCTGCCTTTAGGACCACCATTCTCTATTTTTTTTTTTTAAGATTTTATTTATTTATTCATGAGACACACATAGAGAGAGGCAGTGACACAGGCAGCGGGAGAAGCAGCCTCCATGCAGGGGTCCGGTCTCCAGGATCCCGCCCTGGGCTGAAGGCGGCGCTAAAATGCTGAGACACCGGGGCTGCCCCCATTCTCTATTTTGTCATTTGTCTCCCTTATCTGCTTCTCTCCCACATCTCAAACAATGGTCACACTCTTCCTCTCCTTGTGAATTGTGCTCTAGAAGAAATAATGAGGAAAAATGATTGTTTATTAAGTAGGATTGTGAGCTAGACATTTTGTATATTCTATCACATTGAATCCTTTCAACAACCCTGCTCTTTTACGTTACAAATCGGGAAGTTGAGATTCTAGGAGCACCAATAATGGCCCAGTTCATCTGGCTTCTAGTAAACTTAGCAAGGAAGGAAATTCAGGGGCTTCTAATTTCAAAGCCTATGCTTTTTCTATCACACCAGTGGTTCCAGGCTTACACTGCACAGGTCAGTAAATTAAAAACAAATAAAAAATTGGCAAACAGAAATAGAGCTAGCAACCTCAGATATTGCCAAAAACATTAAATGTAGAAACTTCAGTCACTATTACCACCATTTCATAATAAAAGGGACATGGCAACACAAAAAAGTTGTGATGCTTGAATCTCAAAATAGAAGATCAGCACTTAGAATTAAATGGATTTAGCTTCATGGAAAATATACTACATTGTCCTTCATTTTTTTTCATTTTGCTAAATATTTGTGAAAATTGTCAAGAACTGGAACAAATCTTGAATAAGAGAAAAAGCTTAGTAATTACTTCTAAGTGATCTGGATTGTGTTCATACTGAAGTGAAAATGAACTCTCTAGGTTACTTAGCAAAATATTTTGAGTGCTTCAGAAGCTATATCTAACCTAGCTTTGTTGTGATCAAACATAGCTACAGACTACATGGGAATGTTACATTTGAAGAAACAAAGTGAAAGCAAAAGGAAATCATATTTTATAACTTGGCTATTTCTCCTCAGGTCTCAGATCTCCCTCAGAACTCAAGAGCTGGCAAGGGTCCAGTTTCCAATCAGAAACATTTCCTTTGGCCCTATCCATTCACATTTGAATGCTGAAGTTATATTCCACAATTTTCATTCTGCCATCAGTTACTTCTGACAGGGACAATAGTTAAAATTCACATGTTAGTAACTGAAAGCTTGTAACGTGCCAGCTCAGGGGTTGAAATACATACATTCTATAATGCGCACATTTTCTCTAATTATTTGGAAGAAGTGTAATGAACTAAAATACTCAGTAGTAGCAACAAATATGTCATGTGAAGAAACACTAGCTTGCATTTACAAGCATCCTTCATCTAGAGTGTTCTCATAGTACCTCATAGATGGCATAAGAATCAGCCGCCCACCAGCAGATGCCTCGAGGGTGAAAACCCTTGTGTCTGAGGTTTTAGCAGTGCAGAGAGCACACTGTAGCATTACATGGGATGAGACCCTAATTCCCCAAGTATTACAGATTTAGAACTGACATGAGGTATTTCGTTTGAAGAACAGAAGTATTTTAAGAAGGCTGAGTGCAATTTTGAAGTGGCAATCATTCCTTACAGGCAGCTTGTCATAGTGGAAAGAATGAAGTCTCAGGAGTTTATCAGAAATAAAAAAAAAAAAAAAAGAAATAAGCATGAATCCCAGTTCCACTACTTATTCAGCTGAGTGACCCCAAATACAACCCAGTTCCTCTTTGTAAAAGTGGGAATTGATAATGGTACTTCCCTGCAAGCTTGCTATAAAAATCAAATAAAAGATTGCACCTAATATATGATAGTCATTATATTTTATCTGTAACATGGAGGTATCATCAACCTCTAAGTATTGTGAAAATAAAAATAATAATAAAGAACAGGTAATGAGGAGGTACTATGTGCTGGGGAATGTGCACAGTGCTTTCCACATATGATCTCATTGTATCCTGATAATAAACATATCATTTTACCAGGTGAAGAAACTGGAATCCCTGAGAGAGAAAGTGAGATGTCCAAGGCTACTGGGCAGTTAATAAGTAACAGATAGTACATAGTACCCAAATTTGTAGTGTTTAAGTGGATAATTGGACCAAACAAATGGTATTTAGTTGATCACCTCTTCTTGGAAGAGGAAGGTATTACATCTCTTACACAGTCATTTTTTTTAGATCATTTTCAGCTATGTCAGCAGGCCCTGAGAATGTCAGCACACAGGACCCACAGAGAAAAGGAGCAGCAGGACAGGAAGGAAACAGGAAGCCATACAGAGGTGAGAGGCACAGTGGGTAACCTTCAACTACTTCACCAAGGTGCAAGACTATCAACATGGAGCATCTGACACACTGCTTTCTTGGCAGGGGAACAACACCCTCCCCAAAAGTAATAGGCTGAAGTATCAGAAGTCATAGTATGTGTTAGATATGTGATAGGACATTTCCAAACAGCATCTAAGGTTTCCATTCTAGAGTCAGTTTACAGGAGCTTAACTGAAGTCTTCTGATTTCTGCACAGTGGGCAAGGAACTGGGGCAATGCATTGTTTGGGGGCTTCTCAGCTCTCTTTAGCATCTTATTGCATAAAGGCTATTCTCTAGGAAATTCACTTCAATTTCAGAAGATCACCAACATATCCAGAGGAAGGAAGATAGTTTTTTATTTAAAAAAAAATCTACCCGAAGCTATAATAATGTCATAGAAAATATGAGTTTGGAAGTCAAACAGGCATGGGAATCCATTTCCTACAGCTAAACCTTACAGATTCCTAGCTGTCTGACATCTAACGAATTTATGTGTCCAAGCTTCAATTTCTCACCTGTAAAGTGGGAAATATATTATCTACCTAAAAAAGTTGATATAAAATAACATGCAACACTAGAATATAAGTCACATGAGGGAGAGATTCTTTCTTTTTTTCTTCAGTGTTGCATCTCAGTGTCTAGAACATTGCCCAGCATTTACTAAATGTTTCATTTAGTGAATCAATAATATCCACTCAAAACCTACTTGTGCTAGATATTGTTCTAGTAACTGAATTCCTATAAATAATCAATGACATGATATTTACAAAGCTTTAAGTATGCTACATAAATGTTGTTTCTCTTTATGCTATCTCAAACAAGAGCAGTGGATAAAGGAAGAGAGAATCTACCCAAGCATCAGTGCCTGGCCCTACACTCTCACTGATGTTCTGAATTGATATGGAGGAGATTCGAACCCTGATGCCTACAATTTGGTTTCACCAGCTGCTGTCCCTTTATCAACAGCTGAAAATCCTTAGATCTTCCTTATTCAAACCCTACCACACTTGCAAATCAAAGCCTTACTTAAAGCAAACTCTAAACATCTTTTCCATAAAAGGCTCACCCTGAGATAGAACTGATTTCTTGCCAATGCCTATTTTGAACAGACATATATTTTAAGCTCCTCAGGTATGTTTTTAAGTCTTCAGTGTTCAGAAAGGCATTTAGTCTTCACACAGTGAACTGCTCAGTGAGTGGAGTGTTTCTTAAAAGAGAGAGGGAGAAGATGGAAGGGGAGTAAAACATACAGAATAACGGGAGCTGGGGAAAAAGTGAGGACATGAAGGAGAAGGAAAGGCAGGAAGGAAGGATCTTCCCTTGCTCCCAAGCCTATCTGTCCATTTAAACACTCCTCAGGTCAGTGGTTCTTGAACCTCAGTCCACAGAGGAATCACTCAGGTAACCTGCTGAAAATGCAGGTTCTTGTCCCCAGCCCCCAATATTCTAATTCAATAGGGCCCAAAGAATATGCATTTTAACAAATCTCCCCAGTCATTTCTTTTTTTTTCCTTTTAGGATTTATTTACTTGAGAGAGAGAGAAAGAAAGAGAGAGAGAGAGAGAGAGAATGAACAGGAGATTATGACCAGAGCCAAACCAAGAGTGCTTAGAGTGTATACCTTATCTGCTTAACTGGCAGAGCCATTGAGGAATCCCTCCCGTCATTTATTTTTTTTTTAAGATTTTATTTATTTATTTATAAGAAACACAGAGAGAGAGGCAGAAACACAGGCAGAGAGAGAGGCAGGTTCCATGCAGGGAGCCCGATGCAGGACTCGACCCTGGGACTCCAGGATCATGCCCAGGTTGAAGGCAGGCACTCAACTGCTGAGCCACCCAGGCATACCCTCATCCAAGTCATTCCTGATGCAGGTAGCCTTTGGTTGCTCTTTTGAGAAACACTGTCCTAGGAAAGGCATGATACAGAATGCTGTAAAGAAAGGAAGCAGTTCAGAAACAGACCACCCATATGCTGAATTCAAAAGCCTCAGGAGTAAGGAAGGGAGTGACTATTTTCTTTGAAATCTCACCACTATAAAGAACAGAGTTAAAACATTGCTATTATTACCATGCTATACTCTTGCTAAACATTACAAAGTGTTCTTCACTGCCAGTAAGATAATTTTAGCAAAGCACTCCATAATCTGGTTCCCACTTACTTTGCTAACTGATCCTTTTCCTCATGCATTTATCGTTCATTGCAAGCAGAAAAATTTATGCATTATCCCAAGTATACCATAAACATCACCTCTACATCTATGATAGAATATTAAAAATCTGTCAAATAATCCACAACTTGGAATGACCTAACACTTAAAATTTCTTCCAGACCCAGGATCTATGGCACCACAGATCTTTTGGACAGCTCCTCATGCCTGTCTCCTAAGGCCTTCAAGCCAGACTCTCAAGACTTCTGGCAAGTCTATGAGTTCCTAAAAGTCTTCAAATAAATTCTCATTTGTTCAAGTTGTTGAGAGCAGTATTGTTGATCTGAATCAAAGAACCCTAACTCATACATATTCTTCCCTTTAACCTTTACTTTCTGTAACTTTCACTGGGCACTTTACATATACTGCCTTATCCCATTAATTTTTCATACATCTCTGAATTTTTCTGCAAATAAATGCAAGCTCTTTTGGAACAGAGATTGTATGTTATAATTTTTTATGTGCCCCTCTAAAGGCCTAGGGTAGTGTCTTGAATAAAACATCTGTGGTTTGGTTGAGTAATTGACTACCCTCAGAGGTACAAAGTCACCTTTCTGGCCTTAGCATAAAGTGTTCCTAACATTCTGACATCAAACTTAGTTCTGGAATTTTCCAAATCATTAATAATCCTTTGCCAAGTCACTCTAAACTGTGATAGACAGGAAGCATTCCTGTCTGTAACATTTCCCTGGTGCTGTTACTTAATAAAGATTGCAGCCCTGTAAACATCTGCTTAAAAACAAAAACAAAATTCCTCTAGGGTAACTTGATTTCTGATCTTCATCAAGATGTCTTGGACTCCAGCACTCATGGGAGCATTAGCAAGGCCCACACTTTAATTACAAAATGCAAACCAACCCTTTTCCCTCTGTTTTGGAGGTAAAGGGTGGGCTTTGAGTCACACATCCTCTCAGTGGCTCTCCAGGCTCTGTTCTCTCGCCCTATTCTTTCTAATTATCTGAAATATGAACTCTTCTGTACCAAGAGTACAGAATGTATACCAAGGCTGCTATTCATGAGTGAAAGAATACTGTTAAGTCAAATGAATTTACTGTGAATGTTGCCTTTCTAATTTCCACATGGAAAGCACACAAAAACACACTATATAAATAAAATATTGTTAATTTGCCCTTTGCAATATGGACAGCCTCCAAGTCAATATGGTTTGACTTCAAAATTTTTAGACTTTACAATGATGCAAAGTGATACACATTCAGTAGAAACCATAGCCCTAATTTTGACTTTTGATATTTTCCCAGTCCAGCGCTATGTGGGACAATCCTCTCTCAATGCTGGGCAGTGGCAGCAAGCTGCAGCTCCCAATCACTCCTGTGACCAAAAGGGTAAACAACTAATATACTATACTTATAACTGTTCTGTACCCATTCAGTCATTCTGTTTTCCACTATCAATATGCTATTCAATACATTACGTGAGATGGTCAACACTTTATGATAAAGCAGACTTTGTGTTAGATGATTTTGCCCAAAAGCAAAATAATATGAGTACTCTGAGCACATTTAAGTTAAGCTATGTGAAGCTGTGCTGTTCGATAGGTTAAGTGTATTAAATGTATGTTTAACTTATGATATTTTCAGCTTATGATGGGCTTATTGGGATATAACCCCACCATAACTCAAGGAAGCTCTATATTTTCATATATTACTTAAAAAGTTACTTCTTATGTAACCTCACATATAATTTAAAAGTACCCATTCCTTAAAATAAATGGATATTTGGAGAGGAAATGATGAAAGGATTGAATATAAGCAACTGTTTTGGGATCCTGTCCACATAGCCAAAAGCTTATGATCTTTCTTTGCAGAGACTCAGGGATATGTCAAGCAGAAACACAGAGATCTTTACTATATTTGGTCTTGGAATATATTCTCAACCTTTTTTATCATAAGAATAATCTCCTTTCCTCCCACTTTTAGTCACTAGTCCTTTAGTCCCTGCGAACCCAAAAGAATGGAGTATATATGCAAATACCAGTAACCTTCAAGACTGGACTTAATTTTTTGACAAGAAAAATGTGCTCAAGCCTAAAGCAATCTCAGGGATATTTTCCACTTTCAGGTGACATTTCTTCTATGATAACCTAAGAGAATTCAGCCTGAGGTTACATTAAGAATAAACAAATTATCTTCTAAAGATCTTAATGCTAAAACTCAGACAGTGAGTGACACAATTTAGACTTCATATGAAGTCTGTCTCTATCAAGAATTCCTCAGACAACAAAGTACTACATTTAGAGCTCCTATTCTCTCCAACACAATTGAAAATGTCACATGCACAAGAAAGCCAAAGTTTTTAAAATCCTGAGAAAACAATGTGACAATGTCTTGCCTTCAACTTCTTCAGTGGAATACCTCACTGCTTATTATTGATAATAAGCATTTCTGTGCCACTACAATATTCACAGTGCTCCTTATAGTCATTCTATGTATAAGCTGCTACTCAACCCCTACATGAGATGAATCAATTATATCCTGATTTTAACAATAAAACAAAGATTTCGAGTAAATAAGTAACCTACTCCTTCTGAAATTCTTACTTAGCAGAAATCAAAACTCATATTTTTATCACGCATAAATATCCTAAAAACACTATGTAGATAAAAGCACAAAAAATTTCTACCTACACTAGTATAATGATTTTTCTGCAAATATCCTAAAAGGTAGTGTCAGAAGTCTAGAGCTTTAATTTCTTTGCAGTTTTATCAAAGGAAACAAATATTAACCTTGTATTTATGCTTAATTTAACCTTCTTCAAGCAATTGCCAAAAACTTCTTTGGAAATGCTGGGTTTTATTCTAGAAATTAGGATATCTGAAGTCATGTGTGACAGAAACTTTATTTTACTAAGAACAAGGGAACATTCTTGCTGTGAAACCAACTGTCTTGCCAATGTATCACCAAAATACATCCACTAGCCACAGATGGTAGGTTAGTATTATATGGGAGACAATTTTCAAACTAGCAAATTTATCAATTGTATATTTCTAATGAAGCCCCCAACATTGAGAGCAGAACTACGAGGTTATTTTCCCCACTTTTAGTTCATAGTTCATTGAAACACAAAACTTCGGAGAGGATCTTGGGAAGGTGGTGGAATAGGAGGACATTAAGCTCACCAGAAACCCGTATTTACAACTAGATTATCACTCATATCCGTGTAAATAAATTGGAGAGCAATCCAAAGACTGGCAGAACAAACTCCACAATTACGTCTAGAGAAGAAGCCACATCTGAGAGATTAGGAAAGATAGAAACAGAGGTCAGGAGCTGCCCACAGAAGGAGAGACCTGCAAGCACAGAGAAAGGAAGAAAATGGTCCCTTGTACCAAGGAGATTGCCCAGTGAAGATGAATCCCCATAGCACCTGGCTTTGAAAACAGAGCGGCTGAATTCCATGAGTTTGTCTAACAAGGGGAACAAGGAGCCTGGACTTTTAAAAGTCAGCTGACTTAGCATGTGGTGAGCCAAGATGGTAAATGATAGCTGGGTCCCCACCCTTAAAGAGATAGCAGCCCATGGAGAGACAACATAAAAGGGACAGTTTGCATACCTGGAACAAATGGGAGGGAGATCTGTTTATGATGATTTTGGAGCATGTTGGAGGACTTCTCCCAGAACAAAGGAACTAATTAGAGAGCACCATTCTCCTCCCCCAGCACTCTGTACTGAGCCACCTGCAGGAGGCAGCACTACACTTGCTACCTGACCTGCTGGCAGTGCACCCCACCCATGCATTCTCCCGAGAACCCTCCCACCTCAAGCCTGATGGCCTTGGCCCTGGGATGAGCACAGATTTTGCTACTGCCATGTTCCCAAACATCCTGCCCAACCACTGTACACATGACTGGAGCTGCCAAATTCTGTGACCCAAGCCATAGCATCTCTCAGAAACCCAACCTAGGAGTAGTGGCTCAGTGCAAATTTTGCTAACATCACTGCCCTGCCTCCAAGCCCTCCTGTGGGTCAGAACCCCTCAGAGCTGGCCTACCTGGGCTTCACTAACACCACAGAGCAAGCCCAGCCCACAACAGGCAGAGAGTCAGTGAAGACATCTGGACTGAAAGAAAAAATGACTCAAATACAACAGCAGGACACAAGCAACACACCTAGGAGACTCTAATGAAGTGCCAGGTTTTAGTGAATAGGGAACACTGTACTGCAAGGCACTGCAGGGCCTCTTCTTCATAAAGCCACTACTCTCAAATACAGAAGATGTAGCTGACTTTCTTTTCTTTCTTTCTTTCTTTTTTTTTTTTTTTTTGGTAGCTGACTTTCTTAACAAAGAAATAGACATAGACAAAATGAGGAGAAGAGAAACATTTCACAAATGAAAGAAATGGACAAAATCACAGGAGGAGATCTAAGCAAAACAGACGTAAGTAATATGCCCAACCATGAATTTAATTTCCTGGACTTCAGAAAAGGGTGAAGAACATCAGTGAGATCCTTATAAAGATAGATAGATAGATAGATAGATAGATAGATAGATAGAGATAAAGATATAGATATCTAACTATATATATCTTTTTCTCAATATAGATATCTATATCTTTATCTCAATATAATGAAATAAAGATATCTATATCTATAGATATATATCTATCTCTCTCTCTATATATATATCTCTATTTCAATAAAATGAAATAAAAAATACAATACATGGAATAAATGTAGACTACAGGAAACAGAGGAACATATCAGGAACCTGGAGGAGAAAGTTAATGGAAACCAATCAAGTTGAAGAGGTAAGAGAAAAAAAAGTGCTCTAAGTGTTTCTTGGAGAACCCACAACACCATCAAGCATAGTAACATTTTCATTATATGGGTCCCAGGAGGAGAAGAGAAAAAGAAATGGAAAATATATTTGAAGAAATAATAGCTGAAAACTTCCCAAATCTAGGACAGGAAACAGAGACCCAGATTTAAGAGTCACAGACAACCCCCAACAAATTCAATGCAGGGAGGTTCATACCAAGCACAGAGTAATTAAAATGGCACTACTTCAAGGCAGTCTCTTGTTTGCTGTCCCTCCTGACACTCCCTTATGGTATATTCAATTTAAATAAATAAATAAATAAATGACAAAAAAATATGATAAAGCAAGAATTTGAAAGGCAGCAAGAGAAAAGAAGGCAGTCACATACAAAGGAAACTCCATAAGCCTATTGGCTGATTTTTCAGCAGAAACCTTGCAAGCTAGAAGGGAGTAGCATGGCATCCTTAAAGTCCTGAAAAGAAAAATCTGCAGACAAGAACACTCTATCAAGCAAGGCTATCATTTGGAATAGAAGGAGATTTAAAGAGCTTTATAGGAAAAAAAAGAGTTAAAGACTTCATGACCACTAAATCAGCCCTACAACAAATATTAAGGGGGACTCTGTGAGTGGAAAACAAAACCACAATCAAGTGAAAAAAAATAGGAAGCACAAAAGAAAAAAGTAAGTATATCTGTAAAAATTATTCAAGAAAAGCACAAAGTCAAAGGATGTAAAAGATGATAGCAAATATCTGAATGGTGGAGGGGACAGGAATAAAGAATAAGTTCAAAACTAAGTAACCATGAACTTTATGTAGACTGCTATATGCAGATGCTACAAATAAACTGACTGGTAACAACAAATCAAAAATCATTAAGATATGCAAGAAGTAGAGTAAGGAATCCAAGTATTTCACTAAAGAAAGTAAATTAATCATGAGAAAAAGAAGAAGGGAAGAAGAGAACAGAGAAGAAATACAAAACAACCATAAAACAAGTAACGAAATGGCAATAAGGACTTATATATACTAAATGCTACAATAAAAAGACATAGGGTGACAGAATGGATTAAAAAAAAAAAAAAGACCTATCTATATGCTGCCTACAAGAGACTTATTTCAGACCTAAACACACATGCAGACTGAAAGTGAAGAGAAAGACATTTATCATGCAAATGGAAGTGAAAAGAAAGCCAGAGTAGCAATTCTTATATCAGACGAAATAGGCCTTATTACAAAGACTACAACAAGGGACAAAGAAGGACATTATGTAATCATAAATGGTACAATTCAACAAGAAGACAACAATTTGGGAGCACCCAAAAAAATAAAGCAGCTAATAACAAATATAAAGGAATTAATTGATAGTCATACAATAATAGTAGGGATTTTAACACCCCATTTACATCAATGAATAAATCATGCAGACAATCAATAAGGAAACAGTGGCTTTGAATGACACATTGGACTAGATGGATTTAACAGATGTATTTAAACATTCCATCTTAAACCAGCAGAATATGCATCCTTTTCAAGTGCACAAGGAATATTCACCAAAACAGACTACATATTAGGCCACAAAACAAGTCTCAACAAATTAAAAAAGACTGAAGCCATACTGTGCATCTTTTCAGACCACAAAGCTATGAAACTAGAAGTCAACCACAAGAAAACAAACTGGAAGGCACACAAATACATGGAGATTAAATTACATGTTACTAAACACTGAATAGGCCAATCATGAAATAAAAGACAAAATCAAAAAAATGCATGGAGACCAGTGAAAATGAAAACACAATGGTCCAAAATCTTTGGGTTACAGCAAAAGCTGTTCTAAGAGCAAAGTTTATAACAATATAGGCCTATCTCAAGAAGCAAGAAAAATCTCAAATAAACAACCTAATCTTACATCTAAAGGAAATAGATAAAGATGGGATGCCTGGGTGGCTCAGCAATTGACCTCTGCCTTCAGCTTAGGGCGTGATCCCGGGTCCTGGGATCAAGTCCCACATCAAGCTCCCTGTGGAGAGCCTGCTTCTCCCTCTGCCTATATCTCTGCCTCTCTGTGTCTCTCATGAATAAATAAATAAAATCTTAAAAAAAAAAAGGAGATAGAAAAAGAACAACAAAAGCAGTGGGAGGAAGGAAAAAATAAATATTAGAGGAGAAATAAAAGAGAAACTAATAAAACAATAGAACAGATCAATAAAATCAGGTGCTGGTTCTTTGAAAAGAGCAACAAAATCAATAAACCTTTAGCTAGACTCCTCAGGAAAAAAAAATGAAAGAAAGAGAAAGGGGGTGGGGGGAGGTAGACTTATACGAACAAAATCAGGAATGAAAAAGGAGAACAACCAGTACCACAGAAATACTAAGGATTATAAGAGAATATTATGAAAAATGATATGCCAACAAATTGGGCAACCTAGAGGAAATGGATAGATTCCTAGAGACATATAACCTCTCAAAATGAATCAGGAAGAAAAAAAAATCAAACAGATTATCAGCAATGAAATTGAATCAGTAATCAAAAAACTCTTCAACAAAAGTCCAGGACCAGATGGCTTCCCAGGTGAATGTTACCAAACATTTAAAGAACAGTTAATACCTATTCTTCTCAAACTATTCCAAAAAATAGAAAATGAAGGAAATCTTCCAAATTCATTCTATGAAGCCAGCATTACCCTGATATCTAAACCAGATAAAGACATTACAAAAAAAGAGAACTATAGGCCAGTATCTCTGATGAACATAGATGTAAAAATCCTCAACACAATATTAGTAAACTAAATCCAACTCTACATTTAAAAAATCATTTACCGTGATCAAGTGGGATTTATCCTGGGATACGAGTATGGTTCAATATCTGGAAGTCAATTAATGTGATATATCATTAACAAAAGGGGTGCCTAGGTGGCTCAGTCAGTTAAGCATCTGACTCTTAATTTCAGCTCAGGTCATGATCTCAGGGTCATGGGATTGACTCCTACTTTGGGCTCCATACTCAGTAGGAAGTCTGCTTGAGATTCTCTCTTTCTCTTTCTCTGTCCCTCCCCACTGCTCACATGCAATAAATAAATAAATAACTTTTTTTTTTTAAAGGAAGGGATAAAAGCCACATCAGTAGATACAGAAGATGTATCTGGCCTACAACATCCATTCATGATAAAAGCCCTAAACAAAGTAGGCCTCAACATTTTAAAGGCCATAAATGAAAATCCAACAACTAACATCATACTCAGTACTGAAAACTGAGAGACGTTAAGGTCAGAAACAACACAGGGATGTCCATTCTCAACACTGTTATTTAATATAGAAATAAAGGTGGGATCCCTGGGTGGCGCAGCGGTTTAGCGCCTGCCTTTGGCCCAGGGCGCGATCCTGGAGACCTGGGATCGAATCCCACGTCGGGCTCCTGGTGCATGGAGCCTGCTTTTCCCTCTGCCTGTGTCTCTGCCTCTCTCTCTCTCTGTGTGACTGTCATAAATAAATAAAAAATATAAAAAAAAAAGTTTAAAAAAAAAAAAAAAAAAAAAAAGAAATAAAGGTCCTAACCACAACAATCAGACAAAAGGAAGGAATAAAAGGTATCCAAATTAGTAAGAAAGAAGTAAAACTTTCAGGGCATCTAGATGGCTCAGTTGGCTAAGAGTCCAACTTTTTATTTCAGCTCAGGTCATGATCTCAGGGCTGTGAAATCAAGCCCCATGTTCAGCACCATGCTCAGTGGGGAGTGTGCTTCTCTCTCTCATCTTCTCCCTCTGCCTTTCCCTCTGCTCTGTCTCTATCTCAAATAAATACATAAATCTTAAAAAAAAAAAAGCAAAAATTTCACTATTTGTAGATGACATGATACTATAGAGAAAAAACTCAAAAGAGCCCAACAAAAAACTACTAGAACTGATAAATGCATTCAATAAGGTTTCAGGATATAGAATTGATATATAAAAATGCCACACATTTTTATAATAATAGTGAAGCAACAAGAAGAGAAATTAAGTGAACAATTCCATCTATAATTGCACCAAAGATAATAAAATACTTAAGAACAAACTTAGTATTGTTTGTTGATCAAAGAAGTGAAAGACATGTACTCTGAAAACTAAAACACTAATGAAAGATATTGAAAAAAGAATGATACTGGAGACAACACAAACAAGTGGAAAGATATTCATGGTCATGGACTGGAAGAACAAATATTGTTAAAATGTCCATACTACCCAAAGCAACATACAGATTTAATGCAAAAATATTTTTCAAAATAGCAACATTTTTCACAGAACTAGAACAATCAATCTTAAAATTTGCATGGAACCAAAGAAGACCTAACACTACATCTTTGTTTTTTCCCTAAGACAGGAAAAGCCAGACAGCACAGCTGAACCCCAGTCCAGAAGGACTTATCAAAACTACATTGGCTTTAAGCAGTATCTACCTCATGCTGAACAGTTTATAGGGTTACCATATGATGAGTCTCCAGGAAGAACCATTCCTGTTGGTGACCATTGGAGAGTTCCCTGGAGTTGGGCAGTGAGCAGTGTGGCCATACGGTAGCCCTGATCTTCAATGCTAGTAACTGGATTAGAAACACGGGGACCCATGGAGCTGATACAACTTTCCTCATTGTTCACAATGAAACAGGTCAGCTAGAGACAACAGAAAGGATTGTAAATAACTCAATTTGGGACAGTAGACTTTCTGTGATCCTATTCATCTTTATTTTAATTATCTATCAATTATTTAGCACTGTCTATAAGCCATACACTGTGCAAATGCTTAATACATTACCTTTTGCTAGAGAAAAGTGCTCATCACTGCAAGACATAGCCAAAACAAAGCTTATCTTTTTTTTTCTCTTGTGTTTATTTTTTTTTACTTTTATTGTTTATTTTAATCCCAATATAGTTAACATAGTGTTATATTAATTCCACACGTACAATATAGTGATTCAACAATTCCATATATTACTCAGCACTAAGGTGCACTCTTATTCTCCTTCATCTACTATGTTCATCCCCCCACTCACTTCCATGAGATAACCATCAGTTTGCTCTTTATAGTCAAGAATCTAGTTTTTGGTTCTTGTCTCCCTCAATCTCTCTCTCCCCCTTTTCCCCCCTTGTTTGTTTTGTTTCTTAAATTCCACATGTGAGGGAAATCATATGGTATTTGTCTTTCTCTGGCTGACTTACTTTACTTAGCATTATTCTCTAGCTCCATTTATATCCATGTAATGGCAAGATTGTTTTTTAATGGCTACATAATATTCCATTGTATATTATATCACATCTTCTTTATCCATTCATTTGTTGATGGACAATTGGACTGCTTCCATATGTTGGCTATTGTAAATGATGCTGCAATAGGCATAGGGGTGCATGTATCCTTTTGAAGTAGTGTTTTTGTATTTTTTGAGTAAACACTCAGTAGTGTGATTACTGCATCACAGGGTAGTTCATTTTTAACTTTTTGAGGAAGCTCCATACGGTTTTTCATAGTGGCTGAACCAATTCTATCAACAGTGCATGAGGGTTCCTTTTTCTCCACATTCTCTCTAACACTTGTTTCTCGTGTTTTTGATTTTAGTCATTCTGACAGGTGTGAATTGATTTGCTGTAGTTTTGATTTGCATTTCCTTGATGGTGAGTGATGTTGAGCATCTTTTCATTCTGCCTGTTCTTTCTCGGTGGCATCACAGTCCCATACCAGAGGAAAAACAAAGTCTGGATTGAGACAAACATGAGCCTAAAAGTCATGAGCAATTGATCATCCATCTACACATTTAATCCTGGAAATTCAAGTTACTAAAGTAAAAACTGGGGACCTCCTTTGGGTTTCATTATGGAGTTCCAACAGTCAGTCTCAGATCCCAGATCCCAGATATTTCAGACTCAGAGATCCATTACAGCTTAAGATATTGCTCAGTAAATTATATAGCTTCATGTATTGGAAATTCCCCAAGGCCTTCCAATGGGACTCCAGGAGTTAAAATTTGTTGAGGTCCAACTCTCCTGTTAAAATTACCAAGGACGGCCTATTTCTCTGGCCAAATATGCTATACTCCAACAGCACTTATCTTTTCAATATACCACGCCCTCTTGTAATTCGGGACACATTTGGGTTTTATCAAACCCTGTTCCAACACCACCACTATTAATCCAAAATACACACACATGCATTTCTTCCTATGGAAAATTCTTAATCACCTTTAAGAGTTCAAACCAAATACTGGCTCTTCTGTGTCAACAGAGGTCTATGGGCAGAGGTCCCATATCATGCTGTTCACAATTCCATTTTGAAATTTAACACATTATATTGTAAGATAAATATTTACATCGTTTCCCCAACTAATCAATGAATTCCTCAAGGATAGAGGCTGAAACCTATCTTCTTGCCACAAAGCCTTACAAGGTGATAAGAACACAGTCAGATTAATAAATACTGAGTAAATAAAAACATGGTCGAATGGAACAAACCGTACCCCATCCTAGACTATTTCATAGCCACACCACCTCAAGGGTCACCTATCAAGATAATCATCCTCAAGTGGAACCAGTTTAATTTGGATCTGAAGTTAATCTTTAAAAGGAAACTCTGGGGACATTTAATCCTCCATTGGTTTAGGGATGTTAGGAGAAGCCCTAAGTTTTTTTGAATTACAATGATAGATTAGATAAATAGATAGATATTCCAAGAAGCTCTGGGGTTTTGGTGAAATATCTGTGGTTTTAAGGCAAAAGAAATATTCCATCTCTGGCACAACCTCAAGTACCAGGAGCTGACTTCTCTTAATGAAGTGTTAACGAAGTGTTAGCACAGACCAGAACATTGCTGATTTGCATACTGCTTGGCTAATAGTGTTAAAATAGGATGTTAAATTCTCTTTTATGTCAAAGAACTAAAATGCCCGTTGAGATTATTGATTCTTTTTTTTTTTTTTTTTTGAGACTGTTCCTACAAAATAATCTGGTAAATTAAAAGGGATTCATTCGATCACTCAGGGATGGTTACAATTCTAATTTTCAAACACAATGCATTTCTTCACTGTACCCAGAAACTAAAAGGTTGGATAGCTTTGAGTTTCACAGACAACTTTCTGGTCCTGAAAAGTTGAGATTTTGTATACTAGAGAAAGAGTTAATAAGCATTAGGTCCAAAGTCACTAAACCCAATCATTCACTCTTGACCATACTGGGAGTAAGGCATGAGTGCTAATGGTCATGTCGCATCACTGTTTTTTTAAAATACAGTGCAGGGATCCCTGGGTGGCGCGGCGGTTTGGCGCCTGCCTTTGGCCCAGGGCGCGATCCTGGAGACCCGGGATCGAATCCCACGTCGGGCTCCCGGTGCATGGAGCCTGCTTCTCCCTCTGCCTGTGTCTCTGCCCCTCTCTCTCTCTCTGTGTGTGACTATCATAAATAAATAAAAATTTAAAAAAAAATAATAAATAAAATACAGTGCAACTACCTTCTAAACTATGCTCGATCAGCAAAGTAGCTTAAATATAAATTTATAGCTATATTAATACATAAATACCTTCACATTACATAAAGTCATTTTATAGCATATTTAATATGGATATCTATACATTTAAACACTTAAATGTGCATATTAAACAATCTAAAATGAGGTTCTTCTCATGATTTCAAAGTATACACTGATGATAAATACAAATTCACATCTGCATTTTATCTTCCTACTAGTATTACACGCACGTATCCACCGGGAACGTCAAACTCAGCAACTCAACCACCACAAACCCGTACTTTCCATCTTCTTTCAGGCCGATAGCTAGCTGCCCGGTGAACCGGCTAAAGGCATCCCCGTTTCTCCATTTCCCACCGCTCGCCACGTTGGAATGAATCACCAATTCCAACTGGACCTCCCGAATGTTTCCCAGAAGACGCCCCGTATTCCGTGCCTAGGACCTCCTCCCCGGTGTAACCCCCCCCCCCCGGCCCCCCTCTGGATCGCTCACCGACTGCTGAGCGCGCTCTTCTCTGGCGGCTGCCCTCCACCCGCTTCCGCCCGCGGGTCCTGGAGGCTCCCAGCGCTGCCTGGCTTCGGTCCGGGGACGGCGGCGCACGCGGTGGCGGCCCGGCTCGCTCGCGCCTCATCCCCGCGGCGGTCTCGCCCTCTGCGTTCCCCGGCACCGAAGCCCTCGGGCGCCGTTCCGCACAGCACGACGGCTGTTACCTGCCGTGTGAGGGGGGCTGCGCTGTGTCTACGCTTCCAGGCCTCTCCCCGGAACTCTCCGGCCGTCGTGGCCCTCGAGAACTCCCGTCTGAACTCGGACCTCCTCTGCAAAGCCTTCCGTGCCTCGGCTTCCGTCCACGTGACTACCTTGAAGCGAGGCGCAGCGTTACTCGCGCTCCTTTGCCGTGTCCGGTTGGGGCGCCGGGAGCGGGGGTTCCGGCGAGGCCCGGCGGCGGCCGGCCCGGAAACAGGAGCCGGCGTCGAGGTTCCGCGCGCTGCCGCCCTTGGCCGCCTGCCCCGGCTTCGCAGGGCTGTTCCGCTCGCAGGTCCCCCAGCCGGAGCCGCTTTCCGGGGCACAGCCCCGCGCTGGTCCTGTGCGGCCGAGACCGCGGGCGGCCGCGTGCCTCAACCCGGATGCGGCCTCCTAGAAAACCCTGACTCGGGGCCGGTGCAGCGGGCCCTCGTCTTGCCGCTTCCCTCCCGCAGCCTGGTAAGTCCGTCCCTTACTTAGTAACCTGCCACGTACGGATGTGGGCTGGCGGGCTCTTCTGTGGCCCAGGCCACGTGTGGGACTGGGCAGGCCCCAGCCGGCCGCCGACCTCTGACCTCCGACCTCTGACCTCCGTGCGGGGAGGCTGGACGCCGCGCGACGCCCCGGGGAGGCGGGCGGGTTACCACGGAGGCCGAGGGTGGCCGCGCGGAGGGGAAGCGCCGCGGCCACGGCCCCGGCCACGCGGGCGGCCTCTCCCGGGGGGGTTCGCGGGCGCTCGGGGCAGGAGGCTGCGCGAGCCAGGGCGAGGACGGCCGGGTGCCCGCCGGCGGGGTGCAGGACATACCTAAAAACCAGGCCCTGGTGGCCTGAGACCAGACAGTTGGCTCCGTGAAGGCAGGGGCTGTGTGTGTTTGTTGTTTATATCTCCTAAGCCTGATTCGTGTCCTGGCAGAGAGTGGTTGAATGAATGAATGAATGAATGAACTTTCTTGTTCGCTTCTAGTTTCTCTTCAGAAATTCTTTCAGTTCATAGGCAGGAGTGACTAAGCTAACGTCGTCCAACCTGTTCTTGCTTTCTTCTTTTCCACACTGTTCATTTACTTCACTAATTCTCATGTGATACCTTCCCCTGCCCCTCTTTGCATGGTTCTTAAAACTAATTCCAGAAATTGACGACTTCAGGATGGTCTCTATTACCTGTTCTATTAATTCTGTGCCTGGCTGTACTTCAGGTTCTACTGGATGGGTCTGTGTAATGCAGGAACATAGGGCTCACCTCTCTAATACATACATGGTGAAACTACTTGCTTTAATTTTCTCTCTCCACTCAGTTGTGGAGGGAAAGGACCAAAAACACATTCTGGGCTTCCTGTTCTTCCTGATATAACATCCAACTTGAATACCTGAGAAACCTTCCCCACAGAGCAGAAATAATTATTTCTGCCTTATTTCTTGTACTCTGTTAGTGTACGAGGAGCTGTAACACAACAGTGAACCGGATATAATCCTGCCTTCAAGGGCTGTGGAGATGTGTGAAGAAATAAGACAAGAAACCAGACTACAGCTCAGTTGTGGAAAATGTTGTAATTCCCTCAAGAGCATTACTCTCAGACCGGGGGTCTCAAGGGCAGGACACCTGCCCAACTCCAGAAGAAGTGGAACTCAAGCATTCCAGGGCTGTCTCTGCCCTGCGCCTGATGCAGGGGTGCCTGCCAGTGCCCTGGAGGCAATTAGCAGGTGTGTTTGTAGCCGGCACTGCCTTGATGGGATTGCCTGTTAGGAGGGCATTTAGTTCTTGGGATAGAATTTTAGGCTACTCAAACAGGAGACACACACACGCACACCCCAAACTCCTAACTGTACTTGTTAAGAAGAATGTCAGAGTTATCAGGCCCTGGTTCAACACAGTGCATAGCTCAAAAAAAAAAAAAAATAGCTCCCCTCTCTAAGAATCATGCAAGTGGTGACAACTGAGCCATGCCTCAGAAAAGAGCAGGCTAGCTTTCTTAAGTATGTTAACCAACTAGTGTGGCAGTTAATAAGACTTTGAAGCTGGAGCTTAGAAGCCTTTAAGGGGATGGAGAACTTAGTAAACATTTATCCATGCCTTGATGTATTCATTCATTCATTCATTCATTCATTCAATAAACACTAATGGGGAAACTACTGTGTGTGAGGAAATATACTAGTACATAGAGAGACAATTATGAATAAGGCCAACCCCTACCATCAAAGGGCTTACCATTTAGAAATTCAAGGAACCTTCACTTATGATAGAATGTTCCATGTGCACTGAATACCAACGAAATGGAGCAGAAGCAGTTAACCCAGGTTTGAGGGATCATGGAAAGCTCCTTGGTCAAGTCAGCTTCTGCACTCAATCTTGAAGGATTTAGAAGAAGGCTTGCATTTGCATTGGTTAACTCAGACTTTCGTGCACACCCCTCTGCATTAACTCTGTACTGCAGGGGTTCTGGTGGTCCTCCCCTGAGAAAAATGGAGATGTGTTGTAGAAGCACAGAACAGGGCTAGATGGCATTGGCTCACTTGTGTGATGGTGTTATTAAGTGAACATCAGTCCCAACGGCAGTGTTTACAGAGTAAATAAAAATATGCAGATGTTTCATTCATGCAAACTTATTGCTGAAGGTATTCTTCATTGGGACCACAGACCTCTCCTCTAAGCTTTTGAGGCATAAAAGTCTCTGTTTCACACCTGGAAGTCTGTATCTACTTGTGCCTGATTGAGTGATCCTGGAACAACAGAGAATAAGATTACTTCTCAATCTCCTTACTGGTTGGTTCTGAAATAGAGAGTTGTTGGAATAGACATACTTCATGTTCTTCTAAAGGAGGGTTTTAATGTCATTTTTATTTTATTTATTTTATTGACTTTTAGTCACAGCTTAAAAATCAGACCTGCACATTTAAAAATACTTTTCTCAATAGCTGCCATTGTTCCCAGCACAAAATCTTTGTGTAACCTTTTGAGCCAATATATTTATGAACATATTCTGTTTGTGATGGACGTTTAAATTGTTGGGACTAAGCACACAAAGTGTTTCCTTGGGTTACCCCCAAGGGAATAGTGTTGAGATGAGGACGAGCTCCATTTTTCACTTTGAACATTTCAGAAGTTAGGGTTTCTTTTTTTGTAATATAAAATACAATAAAGATGGAGGCTATCACTGCCAAATTGTGATACTATGATGAGACCCAGGAGAATATGATATATTTCCATGTCTGGGAAATTTTCTCTTACAAAAGACAAATAATGATAAAGAAATACTGCATAACTAAGAGTCCAGGTGCAACAGTGGATTGAAAATTAAGCTCATGTGTTATTGCCATAATCCCCCTTTGCTGTGGGTGTCAAAGGCATAGCACAGAGAAGCTGCAACATTGTTAGTAATCTTAAGAATCAGTGAGCAAATATTGTACCAACATCAGTTTAATCTCCCAAGCAAACACCACCTGCACAGACATCACTCCATTGATGAGTCAAACATGTGAAACTCTAAGGCACATTCTGTTCTCCAAATCTTAGAATTATGGTCTCTTAAAGAAGAACCATAAAAATACATGGAAATATTTGTAAGAACAACATAAATAATGTTAAATAATTTTTTCTCCACAATCCAGTCCACTCCACATGACTGGGCCAAAGTCCTTGAAAGCATCTATTGATATCAGAGAAACCAGCTGAGTCTTTGGAAACACACATCCAAAATAGGATTTTGTAACATGAAACAAGATTATTGACAATTTAATCTGTAATGGATTAAACCAGAAGAAATGGCAGAAGCAACATGCTGAAGTAGAATCATGATTAGGTTGTTTCATAGGTTATGTAGTGTATACTACTGTAAACAACTCTGATCCAGGGAATCAAAGAATGGAAGTTCTAGGAATGCCTATGTTGCTAACTGCAGGCAGGAAAGTCACCTCACCTCAGACAAGATGATACTTGCCCTTATGCATTATAAGGCACAGGACTTGAAGAATGCAACCACAGGATTTCCTGCAAACACTTGAGAAATGTCAGAGCTCTTTTGTAAGGAAAATACCATCCCCACCTAAAAATACTCCTACTTCTGAAGCCTCTATGGGTTGTCCCTCTGACTTAGCAAAAATATAAGTAAAGTTCTAATGTTTTATAACGTAATGACAGCTCTGCCTCCCTCATGTCTAGTGTCTAAAGCATGAGTTTCATATTAGCCAATATCATGGAATAGCTGTACTGTGACTGGTTGTTAAGTAGTTCGATCATGAATTGTCTGTGAGCCAGCACCTGCCAACAGCTGGCCTCAGACATCTGATATTTGAAAAAGACAGTCTAATGGGCATGCTACATACTCCTTCTCCTATAGGTTCCAAGCTTGCTGCATTTTCAGCTAAACCACCAAGAAGAAATGTACTCAGACCAAATGATCTCAGTTCTCTGTAGAAATGCCTTTACTGATTGTTGATACAAGGTTTTACCCTGAGCCTTTACAAAGGGTCAATATGAAAACTTTCTCATCAGTATTTCTGCTGTTTTTGTACAGCTGTAGCCAGTGTCCACTGTGCTTGCAAATATCACTTTTAAAAGGCACGACAGAAAGCCATCCCATTTAACTTAATTCTAAGAAAAGGTTTCTTTCTGTCTGTAAATGTATATGCTTTCATTTGTCTGTAGTGAACATGAAGTAACTCATGAGGTTTCCTTTTAGAGCTAAATTTAGACATACCTTAGAAATGAACTCACCCTGGGTTTATGACACTATTTTGGAGGAAGGGCTGGGTTCAGATAGCGTTTCTTCTGTTCTAGTCATCAACTATCCATTGTACATGATGTTTAACCTGGAAGTTGCTTTCTATTATTTTTCAAATTTTGGAGGCATAAAGCTGAGGGTAAGTAGAAAAAGAACCACAATACACTGAACATTTACTCTCTGCCGGGTACTTACATATATAACCTTAGGTGATATTCAATACCATCGTAATCTATATTAAAGATGAAATTCAGATATGTCAAATAACATAATCAGTGTTACAGAGCTAGTAAGAGTGGAGCTGATATTTGAACCCAGATCTTTTCTGCGTTTGTCCAAAGTACATGCTCCTATTTAGGACTCTGCTGTATATTTATTAAACATTAATTTTTAAATGAAGCTTTTTTTAAGCATGACTATTAAGTTAATAATTAAGTACCTATTCTTCTTTGCAATACCATTGTGAGGGTAAAATAAAATTAAAGCATGAAAGTACTTTGAAAGAATTTTAAAACCGTACACAAATGTGAAATGTTTTATTATCTATTACTCCATTATACTCATCATTGTAAGATTTAAATTTCTATATTAAAATCTAAGGGTTGTATATAAGTATGCAACTCTAAGTCTTGAGTGCTTCACTGTTTATTACAACTGGCCTTTGAACAACATGGCTTTGCATTGTGCAAGTCCACTTATGCATGGATTTTTTCCCCCCGGTAAATGAGGTACTGTAAATGCGTTTTTTTCTTATGATTTTCTTTATGATATTTTCTTTTCTCTAGTTTACTTTATTATAAGAATACTGTATATAAGACATATACAAAATATATGTTAATTGTTTATATTACTGGTAAGGCTTTTAGTCAATGGTAGCTATTAGTAGCTAAGTTTTGGGAGTCAAAAGTTATACATGGATTTTCAACTGCAAGGGGGGTTGGCACTTCTAACCCATACATTGTTCAAGAGTCAAATATAGTATTCAACAATGATTTTTAATCAATGGAAAGCTGAAAAGAACTTTGGTAAAAGTGCCTTGGATGTTAAGTAGTTTACTGAAATTCATTAATAAATGACATTCTAAATTAAACTTCATCTCATAAAATTCCTATTCTGATAAAGAAATCATTCTTATCCCATACATATAGCACCTTCCTATGAACCACATGAAAACATTCATTTGAAAATCCTACAGTGGTCCTCTGACCTGAAAATAGCTGTTTCAAAGAAAAGATGTAGAGAAACTATTTTTTCCTATGTCCTAAGATACACCTTTCAGACTTTATGAAATGATCAACTATCTCTACACACAGACAAGAACAGCCCATTCATTCTTTACCCCAAATCCTCAGGCAATAAAGTACAACCTCATCATGCCTGATCTTATTTCATTAATACCTCTTTCTTCTCATTTCAGCACTTTATCCTTCCAGAAAATGACTTCTGCTGCTATTTCAGCTCTGGATACTAATTATATTTTTCATTTTGTCTGTTAGTCCTACTTCCTTTGGCTTATCTGTAAGAAAATATTTTAAAACATACTGCATTATAAAACATGAATATTTTCTAAGCATCAGCTGCAAGTATAGCACAATGAAGACATCACTATATTAGAAAGATTCTGGTGCTATTCCATTATTAAGAAGGTAAACAACTCAGAAAGAAGATTGCAGGACTGGATAATATTTACATAAAGCTTAATTCCTTCAGTAGGACGTTTAGCAAACTACAGACAAAATATTTTCTCTATCTTATTTTTAGCTTCATGAATTACAAGAATGTCCTCACCTAACTCTTGCCCACACTTTATCATTACTGGTGGTCAGAGTACATATTTTTGTCTTACTTCACTTGTATTTTTAGAGGTCCTTGGCATCTGCAAAATCAGATATTATGGGGTGAGATGTGTCACAGAAGCTTTTGGTGCTCTATAAATGATAAATATAAATAAATAATAACATATCACCCTTAAATCAGGGTAACAAAGACAATTCTAGGCAGCTGCTGACACTGTTAGAGAAGTGGTAGGAAAAAAGTTGGGTTTGCAGAGACAAGACATGCCATCCTTTTCTGAGTTCTATGTCTGATCCAAAAGACCATTTAGGAGGGACTGCCTGTTGAACAATGTTGACACATCAGTCTGGAAAATATCACTACTCCCTTAAAACCAATACAAATGGAGAAAAATAGTAAAAAAAAAATAAGGAAGCATCTGAATATACTTGACAGTTCCCCTTATCAAAAAGCAGAGCCTGAGACAGAGATTTGGATGCAATCTAGAAGGCACAGAAGGAAGCAGAATGGGAGAGAGAGAACCAAGGACATGGTATCAAGTGAAGCCTAGCGTTGGCCTGGTATATTACTGTTAGGTGAGACTATAGAACAAAACTTGGCAGGATTTTCTGTAAAGGGCAAGATAGCCTCTCATAACTACTCAGCTTTGCCATTATAGCACAAGAGCAGCCACAGACAATAAAATAGATGAGTCTGGCTTTGTACCAATAAAACTCTATTTACAGAAGCATTCAGTGGGCCAGATTTGGCCCCCAAAGCCATGGTTTGATGATTCATTCTCTAGAATACAAATCATAACCACAGAATTGCCTACCCCTTCTTCCCACCCCAGAGGCAAGGAGTTTGGCCTTTTGTCTCTATATCAGTCATTCATCAGCCGTGGAGCTGTCGAGGTCCTGCCTAACCCCCCAAGACAAGATGGTCCCCATCAACTTGGACAGTAGTAGTTCCCAAACTTCACTCAGAATCAGAATCACATAGAGTTCTATGGAACACTTATTTCTGGGCCCCACACATAGGGTATCTAATTCAGTCTAATTCAGTAGTTCTGGACTAGAGTCTGAGAATTTGCATTTGTAGCAAGTGTCCCAGTGAGGTTAATGCTACTTTTTTGTGGAATCACTCTTTGAGATCATGAAGTTCAGACAGTTCTCCAAAAGAGGGGAAGTTGTGAGCCTTTTGCAAACAACACTCAACAGCTAGAAGCCTGATGCATTGACTTAGTGGAAGGTGTCTTAGTAGGGCATCAGTAGCATCTAATACAATACTTTGACAAGTGTGCATCAGGAAAGATACAGACTTGTAAAAACATACTTCTGAATAAGGAAATGTTTATTCATGACCATTCTCCTTTTGATGAGGCTATCATTCTTGAACTGTCTTTTCCTAGCCTATTCTGATCCAGCCATTTCTTGATACTAAGTTATATTCATCTGGGTATTTTACTTATTTATATGTGTTTTCTACCATGTGTTTATTGATGCATTCATTGGTATTGGTTGGGCTACTAATCTTTGTTAAATTCTAATCTCCTAGAGAGCACAGACCATGTTTTCTCCTAATTGTATAGCTATCAAGGGAAAAGAATTCTATGCACTTCATGGCTGCTTTGAATCAATATTTCCCTAGGGAAAATGAAACTCAGAGCATAGAGAAAATAAGGGTTTCTTTATTTAATTCTTCTCATAACTTCTTATTCTTAACCTGTATTTCTGTTATCATAAAATATATTCCCAGACAATTGATATTAAGAGTGTAAACACTGAATCTCTCACTAAATTTGTTCTTATGCATATTATGGCCCAAGTATTAATGCCTTCCTGTGCATACTCTAATTCTGGCTCATAAAGTCATTGTCAGGAGACCAAAGCAGAAAGAAAAATCTTAATCTGTACCTTATGAAGTTCTCTGAAGCACATTTAGTTTGAGGGCAAAGAGTAGATCACTGTGTTGTGATCTACTTATCTTTCTTACTATCCTTGAAGATAGTAAGGAAGAGAAATGAGGAAATAGAAGATAGAAAGGAGAGAAATGAGGCTTGCTGTTGTGACTGGTTAACTACTTAACCACTTTCTAGAGTGAAGTTAAGTCTACATAAAGGATAATTATTGATGGAGTTATTTCAAATGCAAGTGTTTAAATAAAAACAAACACAGTAGGCTGGGGAGTGAATACTGAGTTAGATGCTGGCTCATTTTAGGCAAAGCTAGAGATGGGGATTTGAGCTGCTGAATAAAATGTGGGATATTATATTGTATTAGTCAAAGCAATACAAACTGCAGAAGTAAGTCTAGCCAAAATATTTTAAGAAACAACAAGGGTCAAAAGTCAAGCAAAGGGAACTAATAATACCAAGAGAAAAAGAGCTGGATAAATAAAAACTTGATATCAGAGATAATTCTTTGAACAAACATACCAG
Source organism: Canis lupus dingo (assembly GCF_003254725.2). Classification (NCBI taxonomy): domain Eukaryota; kingdom Metazoa; phylum Chordata; class Mammalia; order Carnivora; family Canidae; genus Canis; species Canis lupus. Next base: position 8,570,701 of record NC_064263.1, on the reverse strand, counting down.
TAGACTGCGTATGAACTTCGGGATAGGTCAATTAAAATTAACCAAACTTAAAGACAAAGATGAAAGAGAGAGAATCAGAACAGAGCATCAAAGAGCTACGGTACAAAATCAAATGGTCTAACATATATGTAATTGGAGTTATAGAATGAGAAGGGCAGACTTCTCATCAGAAATACTGTGACCTAGAAGGAGATAGTACATTGCAATAAAAGTGCCAAAAGCAAGAATCTGTCAGTTCAGAATTCAATTCAACTCAGCAAAGTTATCCTTCAAAAAGGATAGGCAAAACAAATACTTTTTCAGAAAAACAAAACAAAATATTGCCAACAGATTTGGATGGCAGTAATTTTAAATGAAGATGGTATGGAGAAATCTAAAGCATGAGAAATGATAAAAATGAGAATAAATATAAATATATATAAAATAATGAATATATGTACTGTCTAAGGCATAAGAAGTAACAATATATATTGAATGGTTTGTAGCATATGAGAACCAAGATGTATGTACAATATATATTGAATGGTTTGTAGCATATGAGAACCAACAATAGCACAGAGTGAGAGGAAAGAAATTGCTTTAAGGTTCATATACTCCATATGAATTAATATAATATTATGTGCAGGTACACTATTATGAGTTAAAGATATATTGTATATATTGTAAACCTAGAGTAATCCCCAAAAACTTTATAAAGGTGAGTTAACTGAAAAACCAAGTGGAAGTGAAAAATAATCCAAAAAATGTTCAATTAATCCAAAAGAAGTCAGGAAAAGCAGGAAAAAAGGAACAAAGAACAGATTGGACAAATAGAAAGATGGTATATTCAAATCAAATCATCCTAAAAATTACATAAAATATAAACTGAATGCTCTAATTAATTAACGAATGATAATGTAAAAAATATAACTACAACATGATAGCATTTTTGTAAGCCTCAAAAATGAGCAAAACTAAACAAAACCCTTTCTAAGGATGTTTTTAGGAGCACTTGGATGGCTCAGTTGGCTCAGATTGTGATCCCGGGGTCCTGGGATCAAGTCTTGCACTGGGCTCCGCACAGGGAGCCTGCTTCTCCCTCTGCCTAGTTCTCTGCCTCTCTCTTTGTGCCTTTCATGGATAAATAAATAAAATCTTTAAAAAGAAAAAGGATATATTTACATGTATACATATTTAAAATGTAAATAATAAAATTCACAATAGAGATTACATACAGAAAAGAGATCAAGAACACAGAATTTGAAGGAAAAACAGCAACTTCAGTGATATAGTAAAATTCTGGTTCTTAAGTTGGTGTTGAGTATACACTGCATTACTATGCTCTAATATTTACATATGCATTCCTATATTTTGTCATGTGTGTTAAATAAAATAGTTTCAAATACAAGATTGTATGAACAACTAAATATAGAAAGGGCCCTCAAAGTAAGGTAGACTGATTTTCAAAACACAAAGAAAGAAAGGGTTTCTAGAACTATACTGAAGTGAGAGATCCCATAAAAATTTAGTTAAACAAAAATTTTTGAACATATATTGTATCTGCAAGATGCTGAGCTATGCTGTGTTCACAAAATTATGAATAAGACACCGTTCCCAACTTTCAACAACTTACAGTATAGTGGAGGAGTTCTCAAATCTCTGTCTAAAAATAGTATGTTATTTGGATATAACTGGAAATAACCCAGGGGTAGGTCACAAAAAGGGAGTTAGTGAAGATACAAATGAGGTAAGATTGGCCATGAGTTGAAAACTTTTGAAGCTCTGTGATAGATACAGTGTGTTCATCGACCTGTTTTTCAACATCTATATATGTTCAGAATTTCTCCTAATAAGTAGTTTTGTTCTGTGTGTTTTACAAAACCTATCTGGTTCCATACTTTAAAATTAAAAACTAAGATGAGGAATTGGTGAACTTTTTGATCAACAGTGAAAAAACAAAGTGACAATTTCTTGATTCTAAAGTTCTTGACAAGCTAGAACCATAGGCTAAATAAAAGAGGAAAATATAATAGAGATTCAAGAAAAAGAAATAAAAGGCATATGTGTTGGAAAGGAAGACATAAAATTATCTCTTCTTGCAAATGACATGATTGTCTATGTAGAAAATCTCAAATAATTTTTTTAAAAAGCTATTAATTAGTGAGCAAGGTTGAAGAAAACAATGTCAATAAAAAATTTAATCATTTCTATATTCTAGCAGTGAATAATCAAATTTAAATTTTTTAAAGCACCATTTTTTTAAAGATTTTATTGATTTATTCATGAGAGACAGAGAGGCAGAGACATAGGCAGAAGGAGGCAGCTCCTGTGGGGAGCCCAATGCAGGACTCATTCCCAGGACCCCGAGATCATGACCTGAACTGAAGGAAGATGCTCAACCCCTGAGCCCCAGGTGCCCCTGAAGCATCATTTTCAACAGCTTCCAAAAAATGAAATATTGACGTACAAGTCTTATAAAGTAAGTGGAAGATCTCTATGCTGAAGATTACAAAACATTGACGAAAGAGATCAAAGGGGATCCCTGGTGGCTCAGCGGTTTGGCGCCTGCCTTCGGCCCAAGGCATGATCCTGGAGACCTGGGATCGAGTCCAACATCAGGCTCCCTGTGAGGAGCCTGCTTCTCCCTCTGCCTGTGTCTCTGCCTCTCTTTCTCTCTGTGTCTCTCATAAATAAATAAGTAAAATCGTTTAAAAAAAAAAAGAAAGAAAGAAATCAAAGAAGATCTAAGTAAATGGAGAAATAAACCAGTTTGCAGAATGGAAGGTTTGAAATTGTTATGTCACTTCTCTCCAAACTGATCTATAGATTCAAACATAATCCTAGGTGAAATCTCAGAAAGTTTTTTTTTTTTTTTCAGAAATTGGCAAACTCATTCTAAAATTTATATAGATAGGTAAAGCAACTAGAATAGTCAAAGCAATTTTGACAATTTTTCCAACTCTGTTGGAAGTTTTACATTACCTGATTTCCAAACATCATATCAAACTCTGTCTTTAGGTTCCAGTACCAATTCCAGTGTGGATGTCAGGAGCCCCACACATGTAACAAGCAGTGTGCTGACAGAAGCTGAGCATCCTACATTGAACTCAGTTCTGACACTGTCTACCCAGAGATAGCATCAGACCTCACAAGTGGAGGGGTCTTTCCTTCAAGACTGCCTGACAAATGCACTTCATATACCAGTCCCAAGTCTGGGTTGTTCCCTATACTTCTGGCCAACTGCCTATAAATAAGAGATTCCCAAGACTCCCTCCTCAAGTTTGCTTCACTTAATAGAGGGGTTCACACAACTCAAAAAAAAAAATTTACTTACTAGAAGTATCAGAGGAACACTTATGTTTTACTTTCACTAGTTGATTACAGAGGGCTGTAACTCAAGAACAGTTAGGTGGAAGAGATGCTTAGGGCAAGATGTGGGGCAAGGGGCTCCCTTGCCCTCTCCCGGTGTGATTCTCTCCAGTACCTCCCTAGTTCACCAACCCAGGAGATCTCCAAACCCAGGCCTTTGGGGCTTTTATGAAACTTTCATTGCACAGGCACAATAGATTAAATACTTGGCCATTGGCAATTGATTGAACCACCAGGCCCTCTGCCCTTAAGGTCTGTGGAGTGGGACTGGAAATTCTAACTCTTGAAATCTTATAGTTGGTTCCTCTGGTGACTAGCCCCCATCCTCAGGTGATCTAGGGGCATTCCAAAAGCCACCTCATTAACATAGCAAAAGAAACCTTTATCTTTCTCAACACCAAGGATCTGGGGAGCTGTGAGCCAAGAACTCTGGAGGAAAATCAAATACATACGAGAAATATATTTTAGTCATCTAGATAACCAAATATATACTCTTATAATTTACAATATCATACTATAGAAGTTAAGACAGTCTGAAGAGTCCAGAAATAGAAGCACACACATAGTATTAGTTTTTTATGAAGATGCAAAGGCAATTCAGTGGAGAAAGGAAAGTCGTTTCAACAAATGGTGCTGAGACAACTGTATAACAATGGGGAAAAGTTGGATAAAAAATGGGTTATTTTTTAAATGAACCTCAATCCATACTTCTCACTCTACAGAAATTAATTCAAAACAGATCATAGCCTAAATGTCAAACCTAAAATCACAAAATTTCTAAAAATACAAAGGAAAATCTTTGCATTCTTAAGTTAAACGTTAATTTCTTACATATAACACTCTAAGCACAACCCATAACAGAAAACATTTGATAAACTGGACTTCATCAAAATTAAGAACATTTATTCTTCAAAAGACAATATCGGGAGAATGAAAAGACAAACCACAGAAAAAGGAGAAAATGTTTGCAAATCACATTTCAAACAAAGAACATATCCAAATTATATAAAGAACTCTCAAAATTCAATAATAAATGGGGGAGATATTTGAATAGACATTCCATCAAAGAAGATATAAAGACTTCAAATAAATATATGTAAAGATGCATAATATCAGTAGTCACTAGAGAAAAGCAAAGTAAAACCACAGTAAGATACAACTATATATCTATTAAAAATCAAATCTAATTAAAAAGAATTCTGACAGTGCCAAGTGCTGACAGGATGGAGAGCAACTGGGGACGTCTGGGTACCTCAGAGTTTGAGCCTCTGTCTTTGGCTCAGGCATGATCCAGGGGTCCTGGGATGAGACCTGAATCAGGCTCCCTGCAGGGCACCTGCTTCTCCCTCTGTCTATGTCTCTGCCTCTATATGTCTCTCATGAATAAATAAATACAATCTTAAAAGCACCTGGAACTCTCATACATTGCAGGAAGTAAGGCAAAATAGTACAGCTAGTTTTTGGAAACACTTCGGTAATTCCTTATAAAATCAATATACACTTACCAAGTAATTTAGAAATCCCAGATATTTCTCCAAGTAGTTAAAAGCTTAGGTTAAAAAAAAAAAAAAAAGATAGTCAAAAACATTTTTAGCAGTTTTATCTGTAATTGCCAAACTCTAGAAACAGCACAAGTGTCTCTCAACTGAGGAATAGATAAACCTGATGGTAATATATCTGTATGATGGAATAGTAGCAATGACAAGGAACAAACACCTGATACATGCAACATACTATAACTGAATCCCCAATGCATTCTGCTGAAAGGAAGAAGCCATAGTCAAAAACCTGAATGATTTCATTGAAATGACATCCTTGCAAAACCATAGAGACAGAAAACCAGAGCAGTGGTTGCCAGGAGTGGGAGACTGGTTGTTTACAAAACTGTTCTGGGGAATATTTTGGAGCAATAAAACTTTTCTTTATCATGATTGTAGTAGTGGTCACATAAATTTGTCAAAACTTGCAGAACTGTACCATAAAAATAGCAAACTTTATTATGTGCAAATCATGCCTAAATTTTTTAGTGGAAAAGATCCTCCTCCCAAAATAGAATAGGAATACTATAAAATATTTTGATTCACAAAATTCTTAAGCACAAAATGAGGAAGATATGGTTTAAAATACACCCAGGTAGAAAAAGACAAGAAATAATTATAAATTCAATAGGAGTAAACACTTTGGCATGGTTGACCCAAAGACATTTAACCTTTTTTTTTTTTTTTTTAGAATTTTATTTATTTATTTGAGAGAGAGAGAGAACCAACATGAACGGGGGGGGGGCGGGGAGCAGAGGGAGAGAGAGAAGCAGACTCCCTGCTGAGCAAGGAGCACAATGCAGGGCTTGATTCCAGGACCCTGAGATCATGACCTGAGCCAAAGGCAAGTGCTTAACCAACTGAGCCACCCAAGCCCCAAAAGTCATTTAACTCTTAACAGATGCATAGAATTCAAAATATGCCAGGGTTTAGTGCCCTATTATTTTGTACTACTGAGATTCTTCTGGGGCAAAAAAATCAAATCTGGGCCCAAGTGGTAGGAGGGATATGAACCAAGTACCACTATCTATAGTTGAATGGCCTTTTTCCAATATCACTTTGCTCAGAGAACACTGAGATCACTTTTGAAGTGACTTAGTCAGAACTTTAGGAATTGCTTCCTCCCTCCCCCCAGAAAAGTATCAGTAAAGCACCTACTCTGAGCCATGTACTGTATAGACATGGGAATATGACAGTAAACAGATAGATGTGTTTCCAGCTTCACAAAGACCTAGTTAAAGTTATGAAACTCAGTACTCTTTTCTCCAAACTGCAAAACCTATAGCTAGGAAAGTAGAAATGCAAAGAACAATACTGCTTGTCTTGTCTTATGTCCAGGAAACCCTCAGGTAGCCATGATCATGAGAAGGCAGCAAAAAATCTAATTGACTGCCTATTCCTAGAATTCAGTTCTGTTTGGTTCTGTTTTGTTTTATTTTTGTGTCTCGGATACTAAATCTGGACTTCTCAGCATGGTCGCTTTACCTTAAACCTCTCTCAATTAGTATTTGAAATGATGTGAGTACAAAGACCAGAGACAAGTAGTTCATCATACTTCTGTATTTACTAAGCCTCATGGAACACAAACCTAATAATGACTTTGTCCTATAGTTTTGACACTCCGAGACATATTTGCATCTTATGACAGATTTGTCATATGTATATTGATATATTTTGCATGTCAAGCCATGACTTTCTTTTCCATATCTCCTTAAGCAATCATGTGCATGCTCTCAAATAATTTATTAATTGGGCACCTGGGTGGCTTGGTTGGTTAAGCGTCTCCCTTCAGCTCAGGTCATGATTCCCAGGGTCCTGAGATTGGGCCCCTGCTGAGCAGGGAGCCTACTTTTCCCTCTCCCACCCATCCCCATTCGTGCCCTCTTTCACTATTTCTCTCTCTCTCAAATAAATAAGATTATTTTTTAAAAAATTAATAATTTCTTAATCATTCACAATTCATTGACTCCCTTAACTAATTACCTTACCTCCATTTACCAAGCATCTACCGTGTGTCATTCAGCACATAGTGTTAGGTGTTACAGTTACAAAAATGGTCATTTATAGTTTTTTTTTTAATTTTGTTTATTTATTCATAGAGACAGGCAGAGGGGCAGAGACAGCCAGAGGGAGAAGCAGGCTCCATGCAGGGAGCCCGACGTGGGACTCATCCCAGGTCTCCAGGATCACGCCCTGGGCTGAAGGCAACGCTAAACCGCTCAGCCACCCAGGCTGCCGTCTATTTTTTTTTTTTTTTTAAGACTTTATTTATTTGAGAAAGCAGAGAGCACAAAAAGTGGCAGGGAGAGGGGCAGAGGGAGAGAGAGAATCGTAAGCAGGCTCCACATGCAGCATTGAACCCCATATGTGTCTTGATCTCATGACTATGAGATCATGACCTGAGCTGAAATCAAGAGTCACCTAACTGAGCCACCCAGGCACCCCAACTCTGGGAAGTTTTGTTCTGTTTCTTTTATAACTTCCTCCTCTCCTTTTTTTGTCCCCTTTTCTTTCTGAACATTTTATTTTCTCTTTCTGCAACACTTCATTTTTTGTTATCTTTACCAAACTATAAACTTCTTGAGGGCAGAATTCACAAATTACTTACCTTTCTGTCTCCTGGCACCCAGCACAGTAGCTGGAACATGAATGGCACTGGGAAAATGAGTTCTTTATTGAATTAAGTCTAAACAATTTTCTATTTCAGTGTGGGTTTCCTTTACAGTGTTTAATCATGAAAATTTAGAAGAGAAAATCTTGCAGCAGCATTTCCTTTTCTTTCACTCTGCTGTTTCGCTTTGATATCCACACTGATAAAGAAAAAAGCCCCAGGGGATTTTGTTAGATTTTTTAATTAGGGTGAGGAATGAATGTATATTCTATTTATTGACTTAAAATGTTCAAAACATTAAAACATATAGCTCTTTAATAAAGAGGTAGTAAACAAACAATATGACCAACAACTTAATTGAATTTACATTTAATTGTCAATACACTGGAATTTTTAAAAAGATGCTACTGGGCTTCTATGTTACAGTTTTAGGTAGCATGGTACAATTCATGGGTAGAACCCTTCATTATCATTTTCTTTTTGTTGTTTAAAATTTTGGGTTTTTCAATGCCAAGAGTTGTTTAGACGTCAATTTGTTTCTGTCAGAGGACAATGGACCATATAAATTCTCAAACTCCTTGGAGTTAGAGAGACTAACTCCAACCCAAGGTTTACAATCTAACTTCACCACCGACCAGCTGATTGGAAATGGGCACATTATTACCTATGAACTTCACATTCCTTACTTACAAAATAATGCCTTAGATTATGATGACAATTAATTTAGATAATTCTGAAAATACCTTATTGTCAGTCACCATACCAGGAAGACCTATCCTCACACATAGTCTATTGGAGAAGACAGACAATTAAATAAAGAATCATTCAAAAATTTTTAAAAAGTGCTAGATTGGGGAATTCCAGGGATATATGGGAGCAAAAAATAAAGGAATCTTACTTTGATGAGAATAGAATGTGTAATAAAGAATACGACAAGTAGAATAGGTCAGGAAAAGTGTATTGGAAGCAGATGGAACCTAATGTGTCTGGTATATGGTAGTTGCTCAAAAAAAAAAATGGTAGCAAATATTATTCAAACACTTGGCATAGTACCAGGTGCAAATGTAACCAGTAGGATTGACTGAACTCAGAGGCAATGAAGGAGCCCCTGCTCGGCCTTCAATAACCCATTCTGTGGGGTTGGTTCTTCTCCTGCCATTAGATGGCAGTCTCCATACTTGTTCACTCCTCCTTAAATGATATGTACATACATACATACATACATGCATACATATTACATACACTGGGTACTAGCAGTTAAAAAAATAGTCTTGTTTCACTAATTAACATGTCTATTTCAGTATAATAATGTCATCCAAAGTGAAAACTTCTCCTCATTCAGGAGGATAGGTGTTGTTTCACAACCTAGGGAGTTCTGGATTGAAACTGAAAACCAAGCAGTCTCTGTACATATAGGGCAAGAAGACACCAAAAAAAGAGGCAGGCCACTCCAGACTGATAGGTTACAGGTTTCATAATCAAGAGAACTTACTTAGGAGCCTTGTCCTGGGCAACTGCAAGATGAGTTGGTCTCAACACCTGCCAGCCAGAATCTTAAAAGTTTACATAAAGACCTTAATGAGGTTCAGCCAGGTACCACATCCAGGCAGCTCAACAGTGCATGACTGTCTCAAGTCCTTCAGAATGGCTCCAATTGTGGAATGATGGATGGAGCATACATTCCAGGAACAAGGGAGGGAGGAGGAGCCTCCAGCTGCCTGGGCCAACCCAAGGCAACTGGTGGATATATCCTCTTAATAACCTCTTCCAACAATGAAGTGAGCTACTTCTTACTTTCCCACCTCTTTTCTACCAGCCCTAGGCTACACATGCTCTTCCAAGTCAAAAGCCAAGGGAGAGAAAAAAGGTAAGGAGCAGGAAAGGTGTTACTTTCTGACATTACCAATATATTTTGGTTTCCTCTGGACTTGTTGCAAATCTAAAACTTAGTCTCTTTGGGCTTGGCAGAAGTTTAGGAATTTTTCCTGGATTCTTTGCATTGTCATTGCTGGGATCTTTTACTTCAATTACCACAACTGAAATAATGTGTCATCTACCTGTTTCTTTAAAAATCCTCCCATCTTAGTGATCTATGCTGTACAGACTCTCCCTTTTGAGGACACATCACTCTTCTTAAAGTCATTTCAAACAGCTCTGTGGATTTTGTCTCTTACTGGCCCACATCTGCTCATCAAGCAATCCTCACTCATCCTTTTGCTCAAACTGAGCAAACTAACACAGCTTCCTCTCCTCACTCTGCTGTGAACACAAGTGACCAATGATAGCATCATAGCTGTAGGCCTTTCTAGGTTTCCTTGAAGCAACTTTCACTCAACTTGGGGTGAGTGTGGGTATAGTGGGGATGAGTATGGATAGATATAAGAGAAAATGGCTCAGTGCTGAACAACTTTTCCATGTACATTCTCTAACTGCTCCCTTTTCTTTCCTCTAAAGGTTGGTGTTAATTCCAAGCTACATAACTAGAGTTTGACAACTCTTTTGTGAATCCCGAACAGGTGACCTGGTACTTCCCTCCATTATAGGAATATAATGGATCTGCTTGCACCTGCTGATTTGCAGCCTCAGCCAAAACTGAGGCAGGAACGGTCCTTTGTAACACCCTGCAACCTGTAGTAGAGATTCAGTTAAATGATTACCTGGCAGCAATTTGTGTGAGAGAAATTCTGAATACAAGATAAGCACACTATGAAATAAAGCAACAAGAAGATAAAAATGTAGTAAAGCACAAAAAATAGGTATTTTAACAAACCTTCTTGGGGAAGACTCGAGATAACAGAATGACAACACTGACTTTAGTAAATAAAGTATGTAATAGTTACTAGTTATTAAAGGTTTAGTCTATGCCAAGCACAGTGAGAAACACTGTATAAACAGGATCTCTTTTAAACCTCAAGCAACCCTATATATTAAATATTGTTTTCTCTACAATTCACATAAGGAAACCAAGGCTGGGAGAGGCCACGTAACTTTTCCAAAGATATTCCTCCCTGCTATTATGTGTAGTTTGTTGACATCTGTCTACTTAAGCATACATATTGGATGCCCTCCTGAAGTTCCTCATAAGGAACATTTCAAGATCTTAGTAAAGGGAAGACTGCATTTGTAGGACCTAAATGACCATCACAGTCAGGATTCTGGAGCCCAGAGTATACAGATCAGATTAGAAGCACCAGTAACCACACAGTAACTAAATCAAGTTTATCCATATTTGAGGTGTCACATTGCAAAAAGGACTTTTATTTTTAGAAAGGAAACAAAGTATCTTCATAACTTATTCAGAGGCCTCATAACTCAGATCATCTAAGATCTAACTTCAATATAAGCTAAATCACTTGTAACCAGGTTTTTCCACATTTGTGACACTGTTTAACCCCTAGCCTGTTTCATGGTTTAAGCAAAAGCCATTTTTAATAAGTAGAGGGGAAAATCACATACATGAAACTTATAAGCTTCTAATCATTTTATGCCAATAACTAGGTAGTCCTTGAAGAATTTCGTAACGTATTTCCAAAGGTTCTTTGTGACTTGACAGTAACTGAATTTTTCTTCTTTCTTCCTTCTAGTAGTTTCCAAGACTCTTTCGTTTCTCATGTATTTTGTGGCCTATCAGATTGATTCTTTAATTTGCTTTCTTTAAATTTACTTTTTATGTTAGTCATCAGAAAATATGCAGAGATTAATCTCACTTTACCACACTTTGAAGTACTGAATATATTTAAATAAATTAAAAAAAAAAAAAAAAACTCTGAAGCCTTGATCCTCCAAGGCCAGGTACCTGCCAGTCCCTGCAGTGAGCACCTCAACTCCTCTCCTTTTTGAACTAGGAATGGTTTCATCCACCTAATGTCTCAGACCACTCTATCAAATCACCTCCACACCAAAGGACATCTCAGATGTCTCCACATACCTCTGTCATCACAGAAAACACCCTGGTTCAAAGCACCAGTGTCTTCCCAACCTTCAAAGTGATCCTTTCACTTTTGTCCTTGCCCCATCCAGTCCATTCTCCAAATAACAGCCATACAGAGCTATTAAAAATAAAAACTGAATTCCATACACCCTGACTTAGAACCTTCAAAAGCTTCCTATTACACTCAGAATAAAATCTAATCTTCTTAAAATTGCCTACAAGACCCTATATGGGGGAGGGGCAAGATGGCGGAAGAGTAGGGTCTCCAAATCACCTATCTCCACCAAACTACCTAGAAAACCTTCAAATTATCCTTAAAATCTATGAATTCGGCCTGAGATTTAAAGAGAGACCAGCTGGAATGCTACAGTGAGAAGAGTTCGCGCATCTATCAAGGTAGGAAGACGGGGAAAAAGAAATAAAGGAACAAAGGCCTCCAAGGGGGAGGGGCCCCGCGAGGAGCCGGGCTGAGGCCGGGGCGAGTGTCCCCAGGACAGGAGAGCCCCGTCCCGGAGGAGCAGGAGCTGCACCGACCTTCCCGGGCGGAAAGGGGCTCGCGGGGAGGTGGAGCAGGACCCAGGAGGGCGGGGATGCCCTCGGGCTCCCTGGGACAGTAACAGCAACTGCGCGCCCAGGAGAGTGCGCCGAGCTCCCTAAGGGCTGCAGCGCTCACGGCGGGACCCGGCGGGACCCGGAGCAGCTGGAGGGGCTCGGGCGGCGGCTCCGCGGAGGGGGCTGCGCGGCCCCGGGAGCAGCTCGGAGGGGCTCGGGCAGAGGAAGAGGCTCCGTGCGGAGGGGCCTGCGCGGTTCCAGGAGCAGCTCGGAGGGGCTCGGGCAGAGGAAGAGGCTCCGTGCAGAGGGCGCTGCGCGGTTCCAGGAGCAGCTCGGAGGGGCTCGGGCGGCGGCTCCGCGGAGGGGGCTGCGGCCCGGGAGCGCGAATCCAACAGCGCAGGCTCCGGAGCACAGGGCGCCGGGATACAGCCCAGGATCCCGCCTCCCCCGGGACAGGCAGAGGCCGGGAGGGCCCAGGACAGCGAGGACGCTCCTGCCCCAGCTGAGCAGATCAGCGGCCCCGCCCCGGAGCCTCCAGGCCCTGCAGACGGAGAGCTCCGGAGCTACTGCGGGAGCTGAATCCAGGTTTCCAGAGCGGCCCCGCCACTGAGGCTGTTCCTCCTGCGGCCTCACAGGGTAAACAACCCCCACTGAGCCCTGCACCAGGCAGGGGCACAGCAGCTCCCCCAACTGCTAACACCTGAAAATCAGCACAACAGGCCCCTCCCCCAGAACACCAGCTAGACTGACAACTTCCAGGAGAAGCCAAGGGACTTAAAGTACACAGAATCAGAAGATACTCCCCCGTGGTTCTTTTTTTTTTTGTTTTGTTTTGTTTTGTTTTGCTTTTTGATTTGTTTCCTTCCCCCACCCCCCCTTTTTTTTCTCCTTTCTTTTTCTTTCTCTTTTTCTTTTTTTTTTTCTTTCGTTTTTTTTTCTCTTCCCTTTTTTTTCTCTTTCTCTTTTCTTTCCTTCTTTCTCTCCTCTCTTTTTCTCTTTTTCCCAATACAACTTGCTTTTGGCCACTCTGCACTGAGCAAAATGACTAGAAGGAAAACCTCACCTCAAAAGAAAGAATCAGAAACAGTCCTCTCTCCCACAGAGTTACAAAATCTGGATTACAATTCAATGTCAGAAAGCCAATTCAGAAGCACTATTATACAGCTACTGGTGGCTCTAGAAAAAAGTATAAAGGACTCAAGAGACTTCATGACTGCAGAATTTAGAGCTAATCAGGCAGAAATTAAAAATCAATTGAATGAGATGCAATCCAAACTAGAAGTCCTAACGACGAGGGTTAACGAGGTGGAAGAACGAGTGAGTGACCTAGAAGACAAGTTGATAGCAAAGAGGGAAACTGAGGAAAAAAGAGACAAACAATTAAAAGACCATGAAGATAGATTAAGGGAAATAAACGACAGCCTGAGGAAGAAAAACCTACGTTTAATTGGGGTTCCCGAGGGCGCCGAAAGGGACAGAGGGCCAGAATATGTATTTGAACAAATTCTAGCTGAAAACTTTCCTAATCTGGGAAGGGAAACAGGCATTCAGATCCAGGAAATAGAGAGATCCCCCCCTAAAATCAATAAAAACCGTTCAACACCTCGACATTTAATTGTGAAGCTTGCAAATTCCAAAGATAAAGAGAAGATCCTTAAAGCAGCAAGAGACAAGAAATCCCTGACTTTTATGGGGAGGAGTATTAGGGTAACAGCAGACCTCTCCACAGAGACCTGGCAGGCCAGAAAGGGCTGGCAGGATATATTCAAGGTCCTAAATGAGAAGAACATGCAACCAAGAATACTTTATCCAGCAAGGCTCTCATTCAAAATGGAAGGAGAGATAAAGAGCTTCCAAGACAGGCAGCAACTAAAAGAATATGTGACCTCCAAACCAGCTCTGCAAGAAATTTTAAGGGGGCCTCTTAAAATTCCCCTTTAAGAAGAAGTTCAGTGGAACAGTCCACAAAAACAAAGACTGAATAGATACCATGATGACACTAAACTCATATCTCTCAATAGTAACTCTGAATGTGAACGGGCTTAATGACCCCATCAAAAGGCGCAGGGTTTCAGACTGGATAAAAAAGCAGGACCCATCTATTTGCTGTCTACAAGAGACTCATTTTAGACAGAAGGACACCTACAGCCTGAAAATAAAAGGTTGGAGAACCATTTACCATTCGAATGGTCCTCAAAAGAAAGCAGGGGTAGCCATCCTTATATCAGATAAACTAAAATTTACCCCAAAGACTGTAGTGAGAGATGAAGAGGGACACTATATCATACTTAAAGGATCTATTCAACAAGAGGACTTAACAATCCTCAATATATATGCTCCGAATGTGGGAGCTGCCAAATATATAAATCAATTATTAACCAAAGTGAAGAAATACTTAGATAATAATACACTTATACTTGGTGACTTCAATCTAGCTCTTTCTATACTCGATAGGTCTTCTAAGCAAAACATCTCCAAAGAAACGAGAGCTTTAAATGATACACTGGACCAGATAGATTTCACAGATATCTACAGAACTTTACATCCAAACTCAACTGAATACACATTCTTCTCAAGCGCACATGGAACTTTCTCCAGAATAGACCACATATTGGGTCACAAATCAGGTCTGAACCGATACCAAAAGATTGGGATTGTCCCCTGCATATTCTCGGACCATAATGCCTTGAAATTAGAACTAAATCACAACAAGAAGTTTGGAAGGACCTCAAACACATGGAGGTTAAGGACCATCCTGCTAAAAGATAAAAGGGTCAACCAGGAAATTAAGGAAGAATTAAAAAGATTCATGGAAACTAATGAGAATGAAGATACAACCGTTCAAAATCTTTGGGATGCAGCAAAAGCAGTCCTAAGGGGGAAATACATCGCAATACAAGCATCCATTCAAAAACTGGAAAGAACTCAAATACAAAAGCTAACCTTACACATAAAGGAGCTAGAGAAAAAACAGCAAATAGATCCTACACCCAAGAGAAGAAGGGAGTTAATAAAGATTCGAGCAGAACTCAACGAAATCGAGACCAGAAGAACTGTGGAACAGATCAACAGAACCAGGAGTTGGTTCTTTGAAAGAATTAATAAGATAGATAAACCATTAGCCAGCCTTATTAAAAAGAAGAGAGAGAAGACTCAAATTAATAAAATCATGAATGAGAAAGGAGAGATCACTACCAACACCAAGGAAATACAAACGATTTTAAAAACATATTATGAACAGCTATACGCCAATAAATTAGGCAATCTAGAAGAAATGGACGCATTCCTGGAAAGCCACAAACTACCAAAACTGGAACAGGAAGAAATAGAAAACCTGAACAGGCCAATAACCAGGGAGGAAATTGAAGCAGTCATCAAAAACCTCCCAAGACACAAGAGTCCAGGGCCAGATGGCTTCCCAGGAGAATTTTATCAAACGTTTAAAGAAGAAATCATACCTATTCTCCTAAAGCTGTTTGGAAAGATAGAAAGAGATGGAGTACTTCCAAATTCGTTCTATGAAGCCAGCATCACCTTAATTCCAAAGCCAGACAAAGACCCCGCCAAAAAGGAGAATTACAGACCAATATCCCTGATGAACATGGATGCAAAAATTCTCAACAAGATACTGGCCAATAGGATCCAACAGTTCATTAAGAAAATTATTCACCATGACCAAGTAGGATTTATCCCTGGGACACAAGGCTGGTTCAACACCCGTAAAACAATCAATGTGATTCATCATATCAGCAAGAGAAAAACCAAGAACCATATGATCCTCTCATTGGATGCAGAGAAAGCATTTGACAAAATACAGCATCCATTCCTGATCAAAACTCTTCAGAGTGTAGGGATAGAGGGAACATTCCTCGACATCTTAAAAGCTATCTATGAAAAGCCCACAGCAAATATCATTCTCAATGGGGAAGCACTGGGAGCCTTTCCCCTAAGATCAGGAACAAGACAGGGATGTCCACTCTCACCACTGCTATTCAACATAGTACTGGAAGTCCTAGCCTCAGCAATCAGACAACAAAAAGACATTAAAGGCATTCAAATTGGCAAAGAAGAAGTCAAACTCTCCCTCTTCGCCGATGACATGATACTCTACATAGAAAACCCAAAAGTCTCCACCCCAAGATTGCTAGAACTCATACAGCAATTCGATAGCGTGGCAGGATACAAAATCAATGCCCAGAAGTCAGTGGCATTTCTATACACTAACAATGAGACTGAAGAAAGAGAAATTAAGGAGTCAATCCCATTTACAATTGCACCCAAAAGCATAAGATACCTAGGAATAAACCTCACCAAAGATGTAAAGGATCTATACCCTCAAAACTATAGAACACTTCTGAAAGAAATTGAGGAAGACACAAAGAGATGGAAAAATATTCCATGCTCATGGATTGGCAGAATTAATATTGTAAAAATGTCAATGTTACCCAGGGCAATATACACGTTTAATGCAATCCCTATCAAAATACCATGGACTTTCTTCAGAGAGTTAGAACAAATTATTTTAAGATTTGTGTGGAATCAGAAAAGACCCCGAATAGCCAGGGGAATTTTAAAAAAGAAAACCATATCTGGGGGCATCACAATGCCAGATTTCAGGTTGTACTACAAAGCTGTGGTCATCAAGACAGTGTGGTACTGGCACAAAAACAGACACATAGATCAGTGGAACAGAATAGAGAATCCAGAAGTGGACCCTGAACTTTATGGGCAACTAATATTCGATAAAGGAGGAAAGACTATCCATTGGAAGAAAGACAGTCTCTTCAATAAATGGTGCTGGGAAAATTGGACATCCACATGCAGAAGAATGAAACTAGACCACTCTCTTTCACCATACACAAAGATAAACTCAAAATGGATGAAAGATCTAAATGTGAGACAAGATTCCATCAAAATCCTAGAGAAGAACACAGGCAACACCCTTTTTGAACTCGGCCATAGTAACTTCTTGCAAGATACATCCACGAAGGCAAAAGAAACAAAAGCAAAAATGAACTATTGGGACT
This sequence comes from Canis lupus dingo, assembly GCF_003254725.2. Lineage (NCBI taxonomy): Eukaryota > Metazoa > Chordata > Mammalia > Carnivora > Canidae > Canis > Canis lupus. The sequence continues at coordinate 8,553,694 of NC_064263.1, read as the reverse complement.
TCATCAAGATAAGAAGCTTTTGCACAGCAAAGGATACAGTCAACAAAACTCAAAGACAACCTACAGAATGGGAGAAGATATTTGCAAATGACATATCAGATAAAGGGCTAGTTTCCAAGATCTATAAAGAACTTATTAAACTCAACACCAAAGAAACAAACAATCCAATCATGAAATGGGCAAAAGACATGAACAGAAATCTCACAGAGGAAGACATAGACATGGCCAACATGCATATGAGAAAATGCTCTGCATCACTTGCCATCAGGGAAATACAAATCAAAACTACAATGAGATACCACCTCACACCAGTGAGAATGGGGAAAATTAACAAGGCAGGAAACCACAAATGTTGGAGAGGATGCGGAGAAAAGGGAACCCTCTTACACTGTTGGTGGGAATGTGAACTGGTGCAGCCACTCTGGAAAACTGTGTGGAGGTTCCTCAAACAGTTAAAAATAGACCTGCCCTACGACCCAGCAATTGCACTGTTGGGGATTTACCCCAAAGATACAAATGCAATGAAACGCCGGGACACCTGCACCCCGATGTTTCTAGCAGCAATGGCCACGATAGCCAAACTGTGGAAGGAGCCTCGGTGTCCAACGAAAGATGAATGGATAAAGAAGATGTGGTTTATGTATACAATGGAATATTACTCAGCTATTAGAAATGACAAATACCCACCATTTGCTTCAACGTGGATGGAACTGGAGGGTATTATGCTGAGTGAAGTAAGTCAGTCGGAGAAGGACAAACATTATATGTTCTCATTCATTTGGGGAATATAAATAATAGTGAAAGGGAATATAAGGGAAGGGAGAAGAAATGTGTGGGAAATATCAGAAAGGGAGACAGAACGTAAAGACTGCTAACTCTGGGAAACGAACTAGGGGTGGTAGAAGGGGAGGAGGGCGGGGGGTGGGAGTGAATGGGTGACGGGCACTGGGTGTTATTCTGTATGTTAGTAAATTGAACACCAATAAAATATAAAAAAAAAAAAAAAAAAAAAAAAAAAGACCCTATATGGTCCTGCCTCTGTTAATCCTTCCGATCATATGCTGACCTTTTCACTCAGCTTTTATCCCAATTTGTGTGTTTGGTGCAATGTTTCTCTCCCCAACTAGACTGTGTGTTGCATAAAGGGGGAACATCATGCATCACTGATCATTTTCCAGTACCAAAACACCTCATATAGGTTCTCCATAATTTTTTGTTAAACGAGTAAATAAACTTAAAAAATACTGTAATCAATAGGAAATATTCTATTATATGCAGCCAGTAAAATGGAAACTACAAACACAATAGGAAAATGTTTACAATATATTATGTTGGAAAAGCACAAAAGCAAACATTATGTAAAATACAGTTGTATATAACATTTATAGTAAGATTAACATATTTACAACATGTATATGTTGTAGATATTGTAGGTATTTATGTTGTAGATATTTATAATATGACTGAGCCCATTAGAACATAGAGTAGACTTGCATATTTTTAAAAATAATCCTGGTTTTAAGAGAGAAAGATCTATTTAGAAAATTACAAGAAGGGTCTACCTTCAGAGATAGAACCTAGAGTTTGTTTTTGGAGAAGATGATTTCTTTGTTTGGAAGGAAATTTTTTGGTGGCCCTTTTGGTAACATTGAGTGGAGTAAAAATCCTTCTCTGAAATAGGAAAATATGTGGAACTTAACTGCTCTGCATAATAATGAGTTTGCCTTTATGTAGAGGTGCATCTCTATGGATTGCCTTTCCTTTTTGAAAAATCTCCTGAGCCTACCCTCCCCCCTTCCCCTATGAGTAGCAGTGAAGGGGAGGGTCTTTCTAAGATGCTGGAACCTGAACAAAAATGTGGCCTAGGAAATAGTGTGCTGAAGGCAGCTCATGACAGCTTCTAAGACCCAGTTGTTAAATTTTCATGGATTTTGTGAGATCATTGTTAAGTGCAGACATTATTAAAAATCCATTATGTAATCTTACAATTAAATACATTTTACTAAAAATGAAGGTAAGAAATATACAAAACCACTTTTATTATATTGTACTATCACTTTTGCTCTTCAAGTTACTTATCTCTCTTTTTCTTTAAGGTTTGTTTATTTTTAGAGAGCGTGAGGGTCAGGGACAGAGAGAGAGAGAAAATCTCAAGCAGACTCTGCTGAGCATGGAGCCCCATGTGGGGCTTGATCCCAGGATACTGGGATCATGACCTGAGCAGAAACCAAGTGTCAGATGCTTAACCGAATGTCCCACCCAGATGCCCCTACTTACATCTCTGGTATCAGGAGGGTAGAGATATTGTACAAAAGAATGCTACTGCATAAGTCTTCTGAACTCTATGTTTGATGATGTCATGTTGATAGCTTTTACAAGCCATGGAAATGGGCAAGTGCTACAAAACAGGGCTTGATTTATTATTTTGTTGACTTTCTAGATGTAAGAAAGTGATACAGAAAATGTTAAAAATCCAGATATACTTAAAATTGGGTCATGTCTGTAGCTATTACATTGTGAATAGCACAAAATGCTCCTGAGGACCGAATGAATAAAGCTCTGACATGTTTTCATTGTTTCATTTTTGCTGTATTTCTTTTTTTTTTTTAATTTTTATTTATTTATGATAGTCACACAGAGAGAGAGAGAGAGAGAGAGGCAGAGACACAGGCAGAGGGAGAAGCAGGCTCCATGCACCGGGAGCCCGACATGGGATTCGATCCAGGGTCTCCAGGATTGCGCCCTGGGCCAAAGGCAGGCGCTAAACCACTGCGCCACCCAGGGATCCCTGTATTTCTTTATGTAAACCAAAATATCAACCAGCATTTGTCAGAGCCACACTTTTTTATAGGTTGCAACCATGCTTTCTATGGGCACAAAAGTTCTGCAAATATCAGTGAAATCATTCTGTAAGAATCAATTGCTACATGGAAGTACTGTGAAAACTAATGTATATTTTATTATAATGGTAAATTGTGTTACACATCTTTTATATCAGTAAAGTTAATGATAAATTTATATTTATTTATATACTATTTTTTTTTCTTGGAGAGCCAGTTGTGAAGCCAGCACATCACTGGGTCTAGGCCACTTCTGTAGCAGAATGGGATTTTTAAAACACTAAGCATTCTTTGGGATACATGGAAACTTTTGAGGAGACCTTAACAACACACAGCCCTTCCTACAACAGATGAAAACTCCAACTATTGGAATCTGAGTATTAAAAGTAAAAGTAATTCCTGAAGCCTGAGACTATCTGGTACACTTGTGTTACCTTTATGTAAAATATATATGCATATAGACAGTGACTAGGGAGTGATTAGAATCAGGAAATAAAATACAGAATAATGGGTTTATGGGTGATTCTTTTCTCCTTCATTTTAAAGGTTTTTAAAAATTATCTTGAAAATATATGAAACAAAACAAATACATGATTTTAAAGATGATCAGTTGGCTCAAAGAATTAAAAAATACCAAATTCAGAAGATTTGAAGTCTACCTTTTAACCTGTAACTAATATGTGTTAAATGCTTTGGCCTCACTGATTCTGTTTCTCAAATCCAAGGAGTAAAATAGCTACCTGGCTCAACAGGTTGCTATGAGGAATGAACAATGCAGTAGCTTATCACCATAGTTTCCTAAAAGAATGATACATGAAGCAAAGAACACTGTACATTATAGAAATAACTAGAGGTAAAGCTAAACAGTACTTAAACCTATCATGTTTCCTTGATGCTCAGTTGACATTCTTTATCACATCTGATGCTTTGATCATGTCTATGATCTGTCTCTGGACAATCCTTTATTAATTCTCCTAAGTGTTATCTCTGCCATTAACTTCAAAAGTAAGAAATGCATTCTAATGAGAGTGTTAATTATAGAAAGTGCTTTATTTCCTAACGTGGCAACCTTATAAATCAAATGCATTATACTCTATAGCAACAAAGATACAAATTTGTTCATTTTACAAGGCCAAAAGTAACAAGCAAAATCTCTAGAAGTGACACCAGGGGTTGTGAGTCCTATTAATGCTCTGAGAAATCCAGAAGATCTCTCCTAGTGTAATAGCACTATATTTCTCACATACAATTTTTACATAAAATAAATTGGTGACAGTGTTTTAAAATAATTGCAGTACTAGATGAAGATAGTGTCAAACTGACATTTCTATAAGTAAAGGAAGGTTGCAACTCACCAGGGAAACTGTTATTTATTTTAATAAGTGGCCTTTCACACTCTCATTATTTTTGTTACCTCTAATTGGTGTCAAACTGAGATCAATATCACATCCTTACCTCACAGGACTCTTAAAAGGGTTAAATGATATATAGAATGCTTAGAACAATACACAATACACACTATAGAGATGTTGCTATCTTATTATTGTTACACATGTTGGCTATGAAAATTTGATGTCAGCTCTGTACCACCTGGTGTCTTCCCACATTACATTTTTACTGTATATCTTATAACTTTATGACAGTCCATATTCCCTAGCTGTTTTCTCTTCTCTGACTTCTTTCTTGTTGTTTCATCCAGACTTCTCCAGGAGTCTCCATATCATAGAAATTAGAAATTGATATTTAGCCCACTAGTGGTATCCAGGTAGCAGATTTTCCAGGATTTTATGCAGTTAGATTTCTCAAAGCCCAGTAGATATGTCGAGTGTTTCTCAGGTTCTCGTCTAATGGTCATCTAGAGAATGTTATTACCAATAATTTACTTTTCCTTATTATGTTTCTTCATTCATTTTTCTTAATACTAAACATTGATGTTATATAATTGCTAAATATATAATGTTTATATAAATGTTATATAAATGTTAAATATATAATGCTATTTCTACTTGATGTATATTTAGAACAAATGGCCAGTTGTTTTATAATTGTGGAACTAAAGGAATGGGAAGAACCTGACAGATTGAGAAGTCAAGACTCTCATTAAAAATTGTGTGTGGCATTGCAGAACTTCCACTGTGAATCTCTCACCTCTCTACCACTTTATGGCATTTATACTGGAGTAATAGGCACCACTGCATTATTGCTATTTTTATCTCTCTACCTGCCCACTTAGGAGAGGTCAAGTGACATAGGATGTCAAAGTATCCCATCACTCGGGACATTGTCATGGTCCAGGGGTGTACATGTGGCCAAAACAGAGCTGATCCGTGTTCTCTGGAAATTGTTATTGATACTGAGGGAGGAGATTACCCTCTTGTCTATGGGATCACTAGCAGAGAGGACAGTTCAGATCTAGAGTCCTCTTCTTACCACGTGGAGAAAGCCTTGATGGGGAATTCAGTAACTTTTCATTAAATAAAGAAATTATCATTTGTTGCATTGGTAGTTATATGCAAGGCACCAAATTATTTTATTCAATCTTTGTAACCATCTTTTGAAATTAATATTATCTCTTCATTTGTAGATGAGATATTTCAGATTCAGAGAAGTTACTTGCCCCAAACCAAATTACCAGTAATTGGAAGATCAAGAATGAAAAGGACTCTTTCCATCACACCACATGATGATCTGTACTCTCCACAAAAGTGAAAATTGTCCAGTAGCTGGAGCAGATTTCTTCCCCCAACAAAGAAGATGGGTGTTCCTGTGGTGAGAGCAGAGTTGGGGAGAAGCCAAGTCTAATCATCTCACTACCTAGAAGAGATGAAGTACTGCCTTGAAATGTGCCCACTCCACAGCTGTGACAAGAGCTGCCACAGTCTAATTGCTAGTCTAATTGCTGTGTCACCAGATACACATATAGAAGAAAGAGAGCCTGAAGGTTGCATGTAAGGATTCAAAGTGAATCCAGGCTGGTACATGTTTCCTATGTCTTTTAGCCTGTGCCCTCTAGAGCTGCCAATGCTATGGTCAAAACAGCCATGTGGATTAAAAAACAGTGACACAAGGAGACTGTGACAGTTGGTGTGACTGAGTTACAACACGCCATGGAGTATCCCATAAAGTTGAGAACTCTGCCTCCTATTCTTATTTTAATGTCATTCTCTTGGATTAGGTTTTCCTGAGATAAAATGAGTGAATTCTCTTTTAATGAATTATTCAAAACATAAAAATAAAATATCATCTTCTGTACACCTACATATGCATGCATGCACACACAGAGCTCTACTTCTCCTGCTTTTTGTTCCCTTTTCTTCACTTGCTCATAGAAATTCTTTCAGGCATTGCTTCATTGAAGATCCTACTTGTGCTTCCCTACCTTCCTCAGAGCATTGCTGAAGACATGCAGTTGGAGCAAACCAGTGGCAAACCTTGCCTATCCCTGTCCCCAGCCCCATGCAAGCTCTGACTATGGAGTGTGGCAGCAGTTTATACTAGATGTTTCTTCCAAAGGGAAGGGTGATTCCTTTTCTCCTGCTCAGAATGCTCCTTTCATAAGTACTTTCCACAGGGAGTTTCTCTGAGCCTCTCTCACCTCTTCATTTGGTTCCATTCCAGCACAACTCATATTAAAGGTCTCCTCCTTGTCCCTCCATTTGCTCAGTCGGCTTCACAGTATGGAAGCCTTCCTTCTATTGCCATTCGAGGTTCAGTGAAAAATGTGCAAGCAAAACCTGCCCTCTCTGGCCGTGCAGTTTGCAGGCTGCCTGTGGTAGCTCCAGACCGATGCTGCCCCTATATTACTCTTGCCTAGAAAATCCTTACCTTAAAGCAGTAACTGAGCTGGCCTATTCGTCATAGGCCAGCTACTGCTTTAAGTAGAACATGCCATCTCAGATGAACCTCCAAGTGATCCTAACTGATAGCTATTATTATCATTTGCAGACTAGGGATCCATGATTATAAAAGAGAAACATCTTAGTCAAGATCACAAAGCAAGTGACATTGTTTGGATTCAAACCTCAGTCTGGCCCTTTCACGAAGATGGCACCGAAGGCGAAGAAGGAAGCCCCTGCCCCTCCCAAAGGCGAGCCAAAGCAAAGGCTTTGAAAGCTAAGAAAGCAGTGCCGAAAGGCGTGCACAGTCACAAAAAAAAAGAAGATCCGCACGTCACCTACATTCCGAGGACCCAAGACCCTGCGTCTCCGAAGGCAGCCCAAATGTCCTTGAAAGAGTGCCCCCAGGACAAACAAGCTTGATCACTATGCCATCATCAGGTTCCCCTTAACTACTGAGTCAGCCATGAAGAAAATAGAAGACAACAACACACTTGTGTTCATTGTGGATGTCAAGGCCAATAAGCACCAGATCAAACAGGCTGTGAAGAAGCTCTATGACATTGATGTGGCCAAGGTCAACACCTTGATCAGGCCTGATGGTGAGAAGAAAGCATATGTTCGACTGGCTCCTGACTATGATGCTTTGGATGTTGCCAACAAAATTGGGATCATTTAAACTGAGTCCAGCCGACTCTAAATCTAATTTTTTTTCACCATAAAAAAAAAAAAAAAAAACCCTCAGTCTATCTGATTCCAAAGCCTGTGTTTTGTTTTTTTTCTTTGTTTAGCCTGTGCATCTTACTGCTTCCCAAGGGAAATACTGGAAATTTGATACCAGAAGGCCTGATTCAAAATCCCTGTTCAACTATGTATTTGCACTGTGGATCTGGATCTCATTCACCCTCTCAGATTCACCATTAACCTCCTGTTTCACCTACAGTTCTCTAAGTCTGCCACGTCCTTGCTGTCTTTGCTCCTTCTGTCTGGAATGCCCTGCCACCCACTCCGTGCTTAACTAAAAACTACCTGCCCTTCAGCCTTCAGCCTTCAGCCTTCAGCCCTGATTTCCTCTAGGCTGGATTATCTCCACCTCAAAGAAGCTCTCTATGTCTCTATGCTCTCCTGTCAGGTGCCCCATCAGAATGCACTGTAAGCATCTCCTCCCCTGCGTGATGTACATATTTATTTGATACTAGTGTCCCTATCAGTAAGACATGTTTTGATGTAGATAGAATGTGTTCTATGTATGAATATAAATATATGTAGATATATATATATCATATATAAGATTTATATATGTATAATATGTATATACAATATATAATACATATATAAACACATGTATTTATAAAACATATACAATCATATATATATATTTATATATATATGTATGTATTTATAAACTATTTGCAGGAGTGCCAGGGTGGCTCAGTTGGTAAAAATTGACTCTTGATTTCAGCTCAGGTCATGATCTTGGGGTCTTGAGATTGAGCCCTAGGTCAGGCTCCATGCTCAGTGGGGACTTTGCTTGAAATTCTCTCTCCCTCTCCCTTTGTCCCTCTCCCCTATGTGCTCGATCTCATTCTCTGAAATAAAATCTTTAGAAAATCAGTTGCAGTAGTATTTTTCTGATGTATAATGTATATTATAAAATCACACAGAAAATATAAAACTCTAAGAAATTTTAATGATGTGCTCAATATCTTGATAATTGTAATGTCTTCAGATTACCAATTTGCTAATAGTTTAGGACACAATGTGAATTTGGGGCAAAGTTCATCATTAAGAGAGTGGAAATAAATATTTCAAATTGTCATCTTGATATATTTTTATGTGGCTTCTCAACAGATCAGATTAGTTTGGCATTGTTTTTACCTCCTAATGTGGCTGGACAAGAGAAATGTCTGCCTTGCCATTTCTTGCTATACACTTATGTTTCTGCTATTAGTATTATCTTCATTCTTTCTTTGAATGGATCTTTTTAAGCCATTTCTCCACTTTGTGAGGGTTAGACAGTTATAAATCCACTCAGTGGACACCCACTATGTCAGTGGACACAGTAATAGAGGGGACAGTAAATAAGAAGGAAAGAACCCCTCCTTACAGGTTGTAGAACTACCACTCTTCCCACAGCACACTCTCAACTGAGCCCAGGGAGAGTCCACACAGCAACTATGACAGCCTGATGCATGTCCTTCTTTAGATAAAAAATATTAATAAACATCTGTTCCCACCGTCAGAGGACTACTGCTCTGGACAGGTTCCTGGAGGGTAAGGACCATGTTTTCTTCCCTTCAATCAGACTTATTACTATTTTAATAATAAACAGCCAAATACTGTCACCTTTATTAATCCACACAAGAAAACTACAAGTTGGATATTATTATTACTCCCAATTTATACATGAAGGACCTGAGTGATTGAAAAGGTAATTAACTTGGCTAAACTCACACCCTTAGCAAGTTATAGATTTGGGATTTGAACCCAGGTATTAGGGTTTCCAATCTCATCTTAAAAACTTTATTCCGCCTCATCTATGCATGTGTTTGTATATTACATAATGTCATATAACATAATGTATATAATGTATATATGTGTATATATCCATCCATATGACCTTCCATACATTTGTCCATCCATCTACTCATTTAGTCACTCATTCAACAAATAATTACTCAGCACCCAGCAGGAACAAGGTATCATTCTAGGCGCCAAAGATACACCAGTGAATAAAGCAGACAAATCTTCCTGCCTTAAGTGGGAGGAGACAGCACATTATAATTAATTCTATTATTTTTAAAGATGGCAAATGCTATAGGAAGAAAATCAGGAAAATAGGGATTTTGGAGTACTATGGAGATATAATTTTAAATAGGGTCATTAGGGAAGGCCTTGAGGACAAGGAGCAATTGAACAAAGACTAAAGGAGTTGAGTGAGTGAGCCCCAGGATATTTCACAGGAAAGCATCCTGCGTGGAGGGAACAGCCAGAAGTGATGAGGTAGGATCATGGCCAGAGCACCTGAGGAACAGTAAAAAGTCCACATGGTGGGAGCATGGTGAGTGTAGGAGGCAGAATCATGGACTCCTAATCCATATTCTAGTCCCAGGAACCTGTAAGTATGTCACCTTACATAGCAAAAGTGATTTTGCAGATGTGATTAAGTTACTTTGAGATTGGGAGATTATTCTGGATTAGCTGGCTAGGCCCAGTATAAAAATAAGCATCCTTAAAAGGGAGAAAGAGAGACAGGAGAGTTAAGGAGATGTGGAAGGACATGATTCAAGATATATGGGCAGCCTTAGAAGCTGGAAAAGGCAAAGGATGGACTCTAGACCCTCTAGAGGAAGGTGGCCCTGCCTATGCTGTAATTTTAGCCAAGGAAGACCTTAGACCTCTAGAACTATAAAATAATGTGTATTGTTGAAGCCACGAAATTTGTGATAATTTGTTAGAGCAGCAATAGGAAACTAATAGGAAGGTGGAAAGCATTAAGTGAGGCAGAGGAAATCACTAGAGTCAGACCATGTAGGGTCATTTAGGCCATTCTAGGAATCTTAGCATTTACTCAAAGTGAGGAAATGACCATTGAAGGCTTTCAGCTCAGAAAGTACATGATCTGAATTACATTTTAAAGGATCCCCATGCCTGATTTTGCAAGAAAGACTAAGAGAGAAAGAGCCTGAAGCTCAGTGTGAGAGGAAGAATGGCCAAATTGGAAACAAGAGGCCAATTAGGAGACTATTGAAATAATCCAGGCAACAAATGATGGTAGCTTGTCCCAGGGTGGTAACAGTGAAAGAATGAAAAGTAATCACATATTTGAAATGTTTTTAAGGTAGAGTCCAAAGGATTGCTGGATATGGGATATGGGATACAAGAAGGAATCAAAGACGATTTCAAGGTTTGGACTGAGCCACTGGAGGGATGGAGTTGCCATCAATAAGCTGAAGAATACTTTAGGTCTAGGTTTGAGGTGGGAGTAGGAGTGGTGCAATGAAGATCAGGAATTTATTTTTTGATACATTAAATTTCTCATTTGCAGTAGACAGTTGGAACTTTATACATTTATATTTACCATGATTCTTGATATAATTGAAATTATTCTTATATCTTCCAGTTTTTATAATTTTCATTCACCCTGTTTTTCCTTTGTTGTTCTTATTGTTTAACTATTCTGCCTTTTGTTTGAAGTGATACATTTTCTACCTCCTTCTATTATTTTTTAAAGATTTTATTTATTTGTTTATTTAGAGAGAGAGAAAGTGTGTGTGTGCGAGCAGGGAATGGGGCAGAGGGAGAGAGACAATTTCAAGCAGACTCTGCACCCAGCCGTGAGCCCAATGTGGAGCTGGATCCCATGACTCCAAGATCATCACTGAGTCAAAATCGAGAGTCAGAAGCTCTACTAATTGAGCCACCCATTGCTCCTCTACATCCTTTTAAAAGTTCCTCTGTTGGTGTGGATGGTGTGGAAGCTATACCTTAGCCTTTTATTCTTTATTGTCTACCCTCAAAATTTTAACATCTATTTCTAAATACTTCTAAAAATGTCTTAGTATTTCTGTCTCCCAAAGAACTTGAGGACCTAAGTAATTTTTATGTTGTAACTATTTACTGAAGATCTCTCATCTCGCCACTGCTCACTTTTCTTATTGTAGTTACCTAGAGTCTTCATTTTGATATAAAAAATAACAAAATCAGTAATATTAAAACTTATTAATTTCCCAACATTTTACCAAAGTCTGTATTGACCAGTGTTTCTGCCTTTTCGTTTCTTCCCTCTAGTTTCATTTTTCTTCTTTCTGGGGTGTCCTTTCAATGAGAGTCTGGTAGTAATAAACCCATAGTCTAGTCTTCTCATATTTGGACATATCTCTTTTTTGCTTGTATTCTTAAATGGTAGTTCATCTGGGTATATATCACTTAAAGTATACTTCAAATCTGAGGGCTCCTGTCATGTTTCTGTTACAGAAAATTTCTCCCCATCATGTCTCCAAATACTCCCTGTAAGGCACAGCTCCAGGTGCTCCTTTCCTCTCTGGCTCCATTCCATTACACCACAGGAATTGATAACTTGGGGTCACAGAACACAGGCAGTTTCCTTCCATTCTCTCCAGTCCCTTTTTCTGAAATTTCTATTAGACATATATATATATATTTTTTAGGATTTTATTTTTAGGCAATTGCTACACCCTCACAAAACTCGAACTCATGACTCTGAGATCAAGGGTCACATGCTGTATCAACTGACCCAGCCAGGTGCCCCTCTATTAGAATATTTTGGAGCTTTGTGATCTATCCTCTATCTTCCTTCGTCTTTTCTTTTATTCACTTATTATTAGGAATGTCATACATACAAAAGAATATTACAAGGTGTACATTGTATACAGGTATAATTTATTGGTACTCATGTATTAAATAATCTGGTTGGAAAAAAAAATAAGACAGGCACCTGGGTGGTACAGTCGGTTAAGCATCTGATTCTTGGTTCATGATCTCAGGATCATGGGATTGAGCCCTGCATTGGGCTCAGCACTCAGTGTGGAGTCATCTTGAGATTTTCTCTCCCTCTCCCTCTACCCCTCCCACTTGTGCTCTCTCTCTCTTAAATAAATCTTTATTTTTATTGTTATTTTTAAAAAGATTTCATTTATTTATTCATAAGAGACACAGAGAGAGTGGCAGAGACATAGGCAGAGGGAGAAGCAGGCTCCCTGAGGGGAGCCCGATGCAGAACTTGATCCCAGGACCCTGGGATCACGCCCTGAGCCAAAGGCAGATGCTCAACCACTGAGCCACCCAGGTGTCCCAATCTTTTTAAAACATAAGCCTTTTAAACCTTCTGTTATAGCCTTTCCCATTGTTATTCCCATCTCTCACAAGAAATAAACTAGTATTCTGAATTTTGTGTATGTAAGTTCTTGATTTTTCTTTATAGTTTTACTATAGATGTATATATACCTAAAATATTTTTACACATTTCAAAAGTGCATACAGATGGTATACCCTTACTGGCTACTCACTCCATAGTGGCATCTTTTTTTTCTATCCCATATTTTTAAAAGAATGCCCTACTGTTTTATTAGAAGGTACGATATTTGCTGTAAATTATTTTCACATCCACTTATTTTTGTTTTATTTCTATTGTGTTTTAAAAATATCTTCCTGGGGACACCTGGGTGGGTTAGTGGTTTAGCGCCTGCCTTCCTTCAGCCCAGGGCGTGATCCTGGGGTCCTGGGATTGAGTCCCATGTCGGGCTCCCTGCATGGAACCTGCTTCTCCATCTGCCTGTATCTCTGCCTCTCTCTGTCTCTCTGTCTCTCTCAAGTATGAATAATTTTTTTTAAATTTTTTTTAAAAAATAAAAATATCTTCCTGGTCTTTTCTTCATATTGGGGATATTTTTTTCATTTGCTCCTTTAAAAACAACGAACATATTTATTATATAACCTTTATTCAAATTCTTCTATTACTCCTGTTTATTCTGTGGTAAATCCTTCCTCCATTTGTGGACTTTGTAGATATCCTTGTTATTTGTTCTGTTTATTTTAAATGTATTTTAGAACTGGAGTTGCAGATTAATCTCAGGAGAGATGTTTCTGTAATTCTTTCCCTCTCTTTCTCCCTCTCCTTCTATTCCCTTTCTTGTTCCTTCTCCCTTCTCTTCTCTCTTCTGCTTCCCACCTCTCCTTGTCAAAACCTTGATTTTGCTTTTGCTCAATCTCTTGCAGGACTAGTGGCCAGCTTGACTCCATTCTTAGTCTTGAGGCTGGGACAATGTCTTTCAGCTTTCATAGCTCTGTAGCTGCATATAAATTCCAGCCTAGCAGACAGGTGACAAATCTTTTCCATTTTATTTCATCAGTGGGAGATGCACCCCTGCCACTGATTTCAAGCAGTGAGGCTGGCTCAGGTCTTCACCACTTTGAGAAACATTTTCACTCCAGCTGTCCTGCAAAAACTGGACTCCTGGCTGACCCTGCCTATTTCTGACCTGGAGGCTGGGAGGCCAACAGGGCATCCTCTTAGCTTTGTTCTCCTTAGCTTTCCTTTTCACATGTCATTTCTCATCTCTGGAGAGACTTACCTTGTTTTATTTATTATTTTAAAATATCGTATTTATTTATTTTAGAGAGAGAGAGACTAAGCAGGAAGGAGGAGCACAGGAGGAGAGAGAGAGAGTGGGAAAGAATCCTAAGCAAACTAGCAGACCACACTGACTGTAGAACCTGACATTGGGCTCGATCTCATGACCCTGAGATCATGACCTGAGTCAAAACCAAGAGTTGGAGCTTAACTGACTGAGCCATCCAGATGCCCTGCCACTTATCTTGTTTTAAAGCACAAATCTGTCTTAAAATTTCTCATTACGTGTTTTTCTTTCTATCTGGGGGAGAAAGAAGGTAGTGTTTGCACAATTTACAACATTACCCTGATATAAGTTCTTTTATCTTTGTATTCCCAATAATGAGCACAGCTCCTGCAGAAGTGATTGATGCATCAATGCAGACATGCATGACTCCATTCAAGGAGAAAATAATGCCTACCTTACAGGATTGTCTTGAGGCTTAAAAGTAGTTGGCTCTGACTCTCGTGTTTGGTGTTTGCATTTTTCAACTAGCTTTATTCCATCTGAGTTAGTACCTTGAAGGAATGTCTGATTGTTAGACAGGAGTTTGTGGGAGGAAAAAGATTGCACAAAACCTCCCTAATCTGAGCTGGTTTCTGCCTGAGGGCAGATTTTGGGAGAAGAGTCAAGTGACTTCATAATTGGAAGGGAGGCGTATACACCAGACTTATAAAGGAAGCCTCCTGGCTCTGGGATGGGAGAAGGCAGTGTGGGAAGGCTAAAGCCAGATCATCTGGGCTAGCATAAAGTGAGATGTACTGTGTAAAAGAATTCAGAAAAGTATAATCCTAAACCTATGATTCAGGGTTAGTAATCGGGAGACTTCCCTAACCTCTCTGTGGTCTGGTCTACCCATTCACAAATCAGGAGAGAGAAAGTGTGTGCTGCCTGAAACCCATAGCACATGTTAAAGGTTGGCTGAGAACACCCGTGAAGCATTTTCAGCTTCCTAGAGGGAAAAAGGGCAGCACAGGGTATATTAATTTTTAAGTGTTTTTCTATTAATATTATTAGTAAAAGCTTCAAAATATTATTTTTATGAGCCTTTCTGATTTAGAGGTGTTTATTATATGTGCTCTACAATTTGGTTATTTATATTGCTTTTCTTTAATTTTATTTTTCTCATATGTAATTTAAAGAATTTAATAGGAGAACTTGGTTAGGAACGGCACTAAACCTCACATTCTCTTTTTTACACACAGTAAAACTTAATCCTCTAGGGGTAAATATATTCTAAATATATTTGTATTCACTGTAAGGCAAAGCTCTGTTTGTCTCTACTCCCTCTTTGAGCCTGAGAAGAGTTGCCATCTAGGTGGTGTTTTTGGAGTAGCTGTTCTGAGTAGAGGCTAACCCAACAGCTGTGTCTAGCCCCTGGCATACCTGCCAACCTGTTGCCAAATCTGTTTGGCTGCCAGAATATCTCCTCAAATAAATAAAAATAAATGCATACATGGAGGAACCAGGCACTATGGAAATAATCTTGCTCAGTTTGGAGAGGGTTTTCAGGAACTGCAATTTTTAAGAACAAGAATTTGCCTCTGAACATGTTTTAATAATGGAAATTGAAATAGTTCTAAAGACGAAAGGAAGGTTATTGTGTTTAAATACGTATAGAAAGATGTATTTCCTAATGTGAGGTGACAGGTATGAAATGAGACCACAAAATTGTTGGCATTTATAAATATATTATTTATATTCTTTCCTGAATCCAGGTACCATACTATGATTTTTATCCAACAGTTAAAAAGCTGTGAGCCCTGATAAATATAACCAAGAGTTATACATCCATCATTACAAAAAGAGACCCCCTTTCATTGCTTGGGTTAAGGGTCTGTCCACTGTCATTTTCACCCTGATTTCTATAAGGTTTTCATCTATAAAATTATATAAAGGGTTGAACTTGACTTTAATTCCTCAGAGTTGTAGGGTTTGCACCATTTTCTTCTGTCTTTAATCACTTTCATATATTTTACTGTGATTATCACAGAATAAGCCAGTGTGCTCTGAAGATCAGAATGTTCTAATCACTTGCCTGTGTTGCAACAGAGGCAATATTCCCATTCTGGGTCGAATTACGAATTGAGTAGGCCTAAAGCAGGAAAGCTGGCATTTAAGAATGCCTACCATGCACCAGGCTTTTTCAGGTTGTGTGTAACATATGTTCTGCACAACTGCCTTATGAAGTAGGAAGCACCTTCTCATCTCCATCTTTATTATTTATAAACACAGGCTTTAAAAGAAATAAACACAAGCTTAGAGAAGTCACACAATTGGTATGAAGGAAATTCCAACCCAGGTCTTCTTGACTTCAATGACCCCACAAGATCTTCGCTCTCCAATCTGAGGGCTCTGAGTGGGGTGGTGAGAAGGAGGCTTTCAGCTGTCTTTGTTCTTTTCCTTTCCATTAGGAACTTCTAGTGTGTAGATAGAACCAGAAGTGCACTTTAACTCACACTTTTGCTGTGGGGAGAGTTGGACTCTCCTTGAGAAGGAGCTTAAGTAGCCACTCTCTATCCTCCTGAGCAGTCCACTTTGCCAGCCCTGTGGACGGCTCTCTCCCCACAACAACAGTGTCCCTCTGGCCACCTCTCAGGTTTTTAATTCTCAAAGGAAATCCTCATCCTTTAAACCTCTATGGTCTGTCAACAGATATCTACCAAAGGCCTATACTACCCAGGAGCCATAATAGAAAAGGAAAATGTAAGGAGAGAGAAATAATACATAGTTCCTGTCTCCCAGGAGTTTATAGTTTTGGTGTGTGTATATGTGTGTGTGTGTGTGTGTGTGTGTGTGTGTGTGTGTGAAGAGGGGAGGCATCCAAACAGGTCATTAACTACAATGTGACACATACCTTAGGAGAGCTGTGAAGCAAGGAAAAACGAGAACAGAGTAGAGCCAGAAATGCACTCTCTGTGGTATTTGGACCAGGCTTTTCAGAGGAGACGAGCTTTCTATTGAGTTCTGAAAGTTGAATAAGAAGTTAAGTAGTTGAAGAAGAGAAAGGAGAGAATTCCCCAACAGAGGAATTGTATGGATAAGGGCAGAGAGGAGTAAACTGGCAGGGAGTGGCATAGCATGGTGTGGCTGAAGTAGAGAGTGGGCAGCAGAGCAGTGAAGCATATTGGTTTCTTGTGACTGTCGTGATAAAGTACCAAAAACCAGGTGGCCCACAACAACAGAAATGCCTCCTCTCACAGTGCTGAAGGCTACAAGTCTGGAATCAAGGAGTTACCAGGGCAACATTCTGTAGTCTCTAAGGGTGGCTGTCTCATGCATCAGCCTAACTTCCAGTGGCTGCAGATAACCCCGGTGTTCCGTACTGTGTAGTTCCTGCATCCCAGTCACATGGACATTTTCTTCCTTGTATCTTTACATCATCTCCCTCTTTGTATGCCTGTCTCTGTATCCAAATTCCACCTTTTATTAAGGACATCAGTCATATTGGGTTACAATCTATCCTAATGATTTTTTTTTAACTTGATCACTATTGTAAAGACCCTGTATCTAAATAAGTTTACATTCTGAAGTACTAGGGGGTTAGGATTTCAACATCTCTTTTTTAGGGGGAGATCCAATTTAACCCATAACATAGAGTCAAGGCTGAAAAGGGAGGTTGAGACATATTGCAAAGAATCATTCATTCAATAAACATTGCCAGTCATATACTCTGTGCTGGACATTTTGCTGGAGAAAGGATAGTTCCTGTCCACAGATGTTCAAAGTTATTTGAGCTATCCTACAATGAACTTAGAGTGTAGAAACTCAAATAGCTTTATATCAGCTATTGCTCTGTGATTGGTCACCCCAGAATTGGTGGTTTAAAATAGGAATCACTCACTCTTGATTATGCATCTGCAGGTCACATGGGGGTCAGCTAATCTAGTCTGCATTCACCTGGGGAGGCTCTGTTTCAAGTATCTCTCATCCTCGTTGGATCAATGGGCTTGTTGGGATCTGCTCTCCTTATGACAGTGGCATGGAACAAATGGAAATAACCAAGGGTTTACTTCTCTTTATGTACCTTTGGTCCAAGCAAGACTTATGGCTTGGAGCTCCAAGCTTAGAGGGAACAACTATAAAGTCACATGGCAAGGGGGAAAAATATGTAAAAGGTGATGAACTGGGGGCAATTTACCATATGACTTTTGCAGTCAAATAGAACTGAAGTTATGCTTGATGGATGGATGGAGATTAGATAGGTAGCTAGGTAGGTAAGCAGGTAGGTAGGTAGGTAGATGGATAGATATTAGCTATCCACACTACTTCCTTTATAGTAGTAGGCAATAACTTGCTTCTCTAAAGTGTCTGATGCCAAACTTTCTCCTTTCTTTACTCCTTGTTCTTTCAATCTGCTGTTAATTTGTTGTCAAAGAAGTAAAAATCCAACATTTAATATAAGATGATAAGGACAAATAATGGTATAATATTTTCTCAGGAATACACTGAGGGACTTTACCTAACCTGGTGGTGGATATTACTTAATCCATCACACTGAGGAATTTCAGGCATCTGCAATAGACTTCTCACTCCCTACATAGACAGTCTCACAGGCATAATCTTCTCACTGCCCTACATAGACAGTCACCTACTTTCCCTGTATGTAAAACAATTATGATGCTAAGGATACAAAACTGTCTCTGTACTTATTTCTCTTTAGCAATCATCACCAATTGAGGATGATGTTAAGGGCTGCCAGGATGCCTTGTAGAAATGGAGATTAAATCTAGGCTTTGGGGTCAGGTCCACTTCTGAGCTCTGACAACATCTTTATGCTGTCAGGACTTACTTGGTACTCTGCCCCCATCATTATTGTCACTAATATCATCCTCCCACTAGTAAATGTGTACTCAGCCTCACTGCCATGGCAGCTTCCACAAACCTGAAGTGTGAAGCCCTTTCTGGACTTCCGTTGGCAATTGAATTATAGCTTAAACCATACCAACTCTTGATCTGTGAAAAAGACAAGGACCTGGATGCCACCGTGCTTTAACAGGCAGAAACACACATTTGCTTTTATGGAGAAAAAATTTTTAAAGAAGGAATAAATGACTCTTTATGTTCACTTTTTTTTGTTCACTTCTAATAACTGTAATTTTTTCCTCTAATTTTAAAAGTAAAGCATGATCATAGACAATTGGGAAAATTCCAGAAAGACATAAAAAAAGAATAAAGACCATCCATAATACCACCACCTGGGGATAATCATAGTTAACATGTTGGCAGGGTTTTTTCATGCCATTCTTACATATACATAAATACATATTTTATGTAAAATTAGATCACAGAGAATAGATGCATTACTTTTATTCATCTTTAATATTGTGGGCATTAACCCAGGTCATTTTTATTAAATATTCCTGAGGAACATGATTTTTATGTCTGTAAGCTGGTCCAACAAATGAATTGATACTTTTTTCACTTTTATATTTCTGGTTATCACATTTGTTATCCATGAGTCAAAAAATAAAGGCCTCGTTTTAAGGATATCGACTGCTAAGATGTTAACCTTCCATTCTCAGTGTTTGCCATAACCTATGTCCCCCAGAAAGGAAAGCCTGTGGCAGGGGGTGTGTGTGCTATTAATTTATTGGAAACACAACTCAAGAAAGCAAGAGTCAGGGGATGAGGAGGAGGACAGGGAGAGAGATGCAGGGAAGAAAGGAGAGACCACACAAAATGTATTATCAAGCTGGTCCCGTCATCACTGGACAAAGATTCACAACACAGAGTGTTAATTCTCCTGCACTTCAGTGTTGCACACACACGGACATCGGGTGGAGTGTCTGGTCACTTGTGTGAGGCAAGACCTGGTCAGATTTGGTGTGCATGAAATCGTGGGAGCTGGGGCAGAGTGTCAGCAGAAAAAGAAACAGGCAGATCTCAAGTGGTACACAAGAGGTGTCTGCTATAAGGCCTGGTCTACTCTATGTTTGCTACTTTATGACTACTTAAACCACAAGACAAGATATAGAGGAAACCCCAATAAATGTTTAAAAGAAATATTTTATTGTTAGTTTTGCAATGTTAGGAGACTGAGGGCAGGGGAGTAGAAAACCAGAGGCGAGGTTTTGATGTATCATATCCTAGTAGGGCATTCACAGCCACCTGCCATTTCTTTCCTTCGAAATCCTCCTAAAAATAACCACTCTGGGATGCCTTTCTTTATTTTCCCTGAATGAGCACTGTTTGCCTGGTTCTCCCTTGGCATTTTTGCACTGTCTTCATACTGCGGTCATGACAATATGTAGGATGGATTCTTAGCTTAAAAGGGTAGAAATTCCCAGGTATGACTGTTTATATATATATATATATATATATATATATATATATATATATATATATAATATGAATGTACTCAAAATTGTGAAGTAATCTAAAACAGAATTTTAGAGCTAGGGGCACTTCATTTCAATGCATAAATAGTATCAAATCCCCATTCTGTAAATAGCAACATTTGGGGCAGTTCTGTGGACATGGAGATAAATTTGGTATGGCAGCAGGGCTAGGAATAAGGTAGCAAGCCCAAGTATACAAGTGTTTTCTCCAGCAAATACTGTTTGATCACCTACTCATTCATGCTAAGCATGAGTGATACCTGAATCAGATACAACCCTTTATTTCACCTTTATTTCACCTTTATTTCAAAGGTTTTACAGTGGGGGAAAAAAAAGAGCACCCTCTACATTTGTTATGAACTCCAACGTTCTTTAACAGATATTAACTAATTAGCTGTTTACAATAAATAACTTGGGAAATGGAGGGTAAGCCTTCGAGCTCTGGATTAAGAAAGATGTAGCTTCCACTTTGGTTTTTCTACCAGTGGTTGTGGGGTGGAGGGCATTCCAAGCCTCGCTCCACTCACATAAAAAGGAAAATAGTGATATGTGAACTTCGTTGAGAGAATAAAATAATATATGTAAAGCACCTAGTACATTGCCAAATGTATAGTAATTCAATGAATATTAACTGTTTTTACATTGTTCTGATTTCACATTGAATTTAAATGTGTTGTTCAGTATCATGTGTCAGAGCCAAGACTAGAACTCTTGTTTTCTGCTTCCCAGTCTAGCGATATTTCCTCTGAGATATAACATTGAAGAGTATGGAGCCTAGCTCCAGACTTGCAACCCTAACATCTAGCACAACGTTCTTCCTATAATGGATAGTCAGTAAATACTGTTGAATAATGAACTGGCAGCAGACTCCACGTCAAATTATAGAGTTGCTAATGTATAATAAAAATAACATGTATTTCAGTGCTTTGCTTGGCATTGCTTTAGAGAATATTAAAGACACCAAACATAGTTTGTTCTCTTGGTCAACCATCTGGTGACAAAAACTGTAGGTGCTCAGATCATGAGCAAATCCTTCAAGGACACATTTTGCTTGAGTAGAGTGGGCCTGAGCAAAGAGATGTTGAGCAGATAGTTCCAGTTCTCATCATTAGGTGGAAAGCAGGAGGTGATGGGAGTGGCTGAAGGAAGAAAAAGCTTTTTGCTTTGGGCTAAGGAAAAGAGCTATGGCTGACTCCAGAGCCCAGGCAACAGGGAAGGGGGAGCCGTTCCTGGATCACCAGGGTCTGACTGAGTGAATCTATAATAAGCAGGGTATGTCCATGCAGGTGGGAAACGTACAAGTTATTGAAGTCTAGCCCAACTGGAACCAAAGGACAGGTGCTTCCCTGAGAAGAAGCCAGTGGGAATGGAACCCATAGCCTTAAATGTTTACTGGTGCTTATTCTCTGGCAAATAATTGTTCTGGAAGAGCACATTGTTGGAATTTTTCTATCTCATAACCAATTATTGCTACAGTGGACTTTCTAGTCACCATTTTTTGAGTACCTATGATATGCCATGGATTGTATATACATTACCTCATTTAATCCTTTGGATTCTTTTACTTCCATGGCGCACTGGAGCTGAATTTGTTATGTTCATGCTTATATCCCCAGTGCCTAAAACAGTACCTGGAAGAGTAGGTCTCAATAGTTTTTGCTGGATGTATGAAGAAAATAGATAATATTATCCAACCTTAGAGCTCAGAGAGGTTAAGTGACTTGCACATGCTAGGAAATGGGGGGATGGGGTGGGCAGAGACTGGAACCCAGATCTATCAGATCCCAAGTCCTGCCCTCTCAGCCACTCTTACTGATTTCCCTGTCTTCCTGTTTCAAAGCAGATCATATATCACCACCAAAAGTACCCAAAACACTATCTTCATCTGTCACTTCTCAACTAAAAAAAGTCCTTGGTATTTCTCAGCTGCTTTAAGATAATGTTCAGACTCCCTTGCCTACTGTCCCAGGTCTGTTAAAATCTGATCTTCATGTTATCTACCACAGAAAAACTCTAGCCCAATATTTTCACTATCCCTGGAACAGGGCTTATGCATTTCTGTCCTCGATCTTACTGCCTTTATATATGTCATTGGAAATTACCAATTCATCCTGCCCACCTCTCTGGGTCCCCTCCAGCCCTTTAGGATTCAGCAAAAGTTGTACCTCTTCAATGAAGCATTCTGACTATCTCAGCATGCAATAATTTCTCATTTCCCAGAAATTACAAATTTCTCATTATGTGCCCTACTCTTTAGGCAGTTAAATAATGTTCCTTATCATTCCCAGTCTTTATTATATTCCTATTTCTCTACGACTCAACTCTCTTTCTACTGAGAGCAAGGAACATGGCCAGAAGCAAGCAAAACAAACAGTATATCTGGCATATAAGATTATCAGTTGAATGGTTAATGCAACTAAGTATTTTAGGTTACACTGGCTAGATGACATATATTTCATATACATATACATATATATACACATACATATATATGAGGCTATTGATTTAGAACAAAAAAGGGCTAACTCTCATACTCAGTACTGTAAAATATCCTATCCCTTTTCTCTTTCTTTGCCTCCTCATCCTTTCCTTTCAAGAGGGTCCTTTTGTGTCCCTCTTGCAGTGCAGAGAGTGACACTGTTGGAAGATAGCATGCAGGGTCAGAGACAAAAGTGAGACAAATGCAAAGTCACATCAGCCTTGAGGCTGGACTAGAGTTCAAGGATCCTGGCCAAGATTTCAAGCTGACTCCTTTCAAGAACTATGGCAGATTTTGCTGCAAGATTACTGCTGATGATACAGTTTCTCAATGACTTCAACAGAGACATGATGGAATGCCAGGCCAAGTAAGGGACTGGCACCATGAAAAGCAATGTTTAGAAAAGATGGTTATTTATCAACTTTTGTTAATGCAAAACCAGTGATACTCTTCTTATACTCAAGAAGGGAGGATCATTCAGACTAAATACTACTGTTTCTTCCAAGTCAATCAATTGTTAGGGAAATGCTAATGAATCTGGCTAAATCTGCGCTGCCTTAGAGGG
Organism: Canis lupus dingo; assembly: GCF_003254725.2. Taxonomy (NCBI): domain Eukaryota; kingdom Metazoa; phylum Chordata; class Mammalia; order Carnivora; family Canidae; genus Canis; species Canis lupus. The sequence goes on along the minus strand of NC_064263.1, from coordinate 8,530,500 downwards.
GCGATAGGGAAGAGATGTCTCCTTCCTGCATTGGCATATGTCACCACAACAAATTAAAAGCGCCCAAGTCCATTCTCAGGAGGGCCATTTCTAACCCTTTGGGGGCAAGAGAATGATTTGTGCTGAGCAGTCGCTCAGCAGCAGCTGTTTCTATTCCCAGAGGAATCCCGTTGCTCCAAGGGAAAAAAGAAATACCACCGAGAACAATCTCCTGAAGATTGTTCAGGAAGGAGTCTGAGGCCTCCACCATGTGAAACAGAGACACACACCTGAGATCCTAATAGCTGCTCTGGAAATGCTTTTCAGTTAGTTGTTCAGTTAAAAACAAAACAAAACAAAAACGATTCCCTTTTCTTTGAACAATAAAAGCAAATTAGGGACCTCGAGATACTCTGACAGGGAAAGCCCCCTGGAAAGAAAGCAAGTGTTAAGTATTACACTGCATTTGATTACTGCTGACTTGTGTTCTTGGGCACAGTGAAGGGGACTAGATACAACTGGAGCAGAATGCAAGCTCTTTGTGGCAGGAACTATGTCCTGTTAACCTTTATGCCCTCTGCTTCTGGAACATAATAGACACTCAGAAGGGTTTATGGAATGCATTTCTGTTTGCACAAGTCAATAAATGGGCTAAGAAATGAAAAAATGTAGTTGTCTTTTTCTATCTTGGTTCTTCTTGAATATTATTTTAGAATATTGTTACAGACCCCCTCCTATAACACTCACATTTACAGTAATTAACACTTAATGTTTCCTGAATTCTCTATGGCTTCCAAATACCTGGACCATAATGGACTAAAGCATGCATGTTTACTCAGAGGTTTTTTTTTTTTTTAAGATTTTATTTTATTCATTTATGAGAGACACACAGAAAGAGGCAGAGATATAGGCAGAGGGAGAAGCAGGTTCCCTGTGGAAAGCCTGATGAGGGACTCAATCCCATGACCCCGGGATCATGACCCTGAGCCAAAGGCAGACACTCAACTACTGAGCCACCCAGGTACCCCTTACTCAGAATTTTAAAATAAAACACTCTGCCCTCTGCTAAAAACAAAAAACGAAAACTGAAAAACTACACAATTATGATGTGACCTCTAAATGTTAGTTGTCAATATCCAGACTGGGCGGGCTTCCTTGACTATGACCACTAATAAAAAACACTCTGTGCTACTACCTTCAGGAGCTGGAGGATGCTCGCCAGATTTGCAGGAGATTTTCACACTGCTCTGGCCTCTCTCCTAGCTTCTGGGAGCAGCGCTCCAATACCTTGTAATGCCATTACTGTCACTCCCAAACAAGCTCAGAAATATGTACTAAGAAATGAAATTTTCTGCAGACATTCCTTCATCTAAGCCTTCCAACTCACAAGGATAGAAGGTTCTATCAAGCAAGTCAATTTTGTCTTAAAGGCAAATAAAAAGTTATTGGCACAAGGTTTCAAATATCTCAGGGAAAGTAATACCTGTAGCACAGCTTAAAACCCCCCCCCCCCAAAAAAAAGGTGACTGGTTTTAGGTACAACTTGAAGAAAATGAAAATACTTTCCATGTAACTCCTTAAGCATTCTTTCATTCTTGGAGGTGCCCTAATCTGATTACTTCTTTTTTTTTTTAAAGATTTTATTTATTTATTCATGAAAGACACAGAGAGAGGCAGAGACACAGGTAGAGGGAGAAGCAGGCTCCATGCAGGGAGCCTGACACGGGACTCGACATGGGACTTGATCCCGCGACTCCAGGATCACGCCCTGGGCCAAAGGCAAGTGCCAAACCGCTGAGCCACCCAAGCATCCCTGATCTGATTACTTCTTAAAACCAAAAGAATTACTTGTAATCACTTGCCTCAAAATTCATGTCTAAGGTTTTGAGAAATTGTGTGCCTCTGTGACTGTAATGGCAAGAGTATACGCACGGTGAACAGACTTAAGTTCCAGTTCACATCCTTGCACTACTGTCCTTAATGTTGACAGGAGAATCAAAGCTGCTGAGGCAACAGGCAGGAGAAGCTGCCCACTTTTCCTATGTGTGTGATTCTAACGATGGGCAAATGCACCCACAGTGTATTCTTATTGCACAGGAAAGCACTTCCTTCTATTACATGCCCAGATGTCGGTGGCATGAGATCCTATGAACCAGGGTTTAGAAAAGAAACCTGTGAGAAGGCAAAGTAGATATAGAGACCCATTCTCTTCCTTCCCCATGTGGTTAATTTCCCCTCCCTGGCAGGTCTCTGGTTGGCTTCAACCAAAGGGGAATAAGCTAGAACACTTTTAGGATACTGTGGATGGTTTTACCACCAGCTGTGCTTACCTAAGCAAAATGAATTGGTTAATTGAAGCAATTACCTGGCAATTCAAGCCCAAATACCTCCCTGTGAGAAGCAAAGGAGGATAATTTGGAGTTTTTGCCAAATTGAGCTAACTGAATACATCCTGAACACCGATTTAAAGGTTGAGTTAGGACCCGGGGTGGGGTGGGGGTGTGGACAAAACCAGCCTTCTTCAAGGGCTTACTCTGAACTGTGAGGACATGTGTATATGTTAAGAGTAAGGAAAATCTATACTCCTGAATTAAAATATTATCTTTTTTAAAAGTACACCTTCAGGTATACTTTTATACTAATATAACACTGTGTGTTAACTATATTAGAACTAACATTTTGAAGATTAAAAACGAGTGAGGAAGATCTAGTTTAGTGGTTCTCAAATATTAGCAAGCATCAGACTCCCCAATAGAGTTTGTTAAAATTCAAATTGCTGGGCTCCACCTCCAGAATTTCTCGTTCACTAGGTCTAGTATAGAGCCTGGGAATGTGGATTTTTAAAGATTGTATTTATTTGATAGAGAGAAGGAGCCAGGGGCGGGGGGGGGGGGTGGGCGGTAGGGGCAGAGGGACAAATAAATTCTGCTGAGCGCGGAACCAGATACAGGATGCAGGGCTTGATCCTAGGACCATAAGATCATGACCTGAGCTGAAGTCAGACGCTTAACCAACTAAGCCACCTAGGCATCCTGGAATGTGCATTTTTAACAAGTTCCCATTTGATGTAAATGCTGCTGGTCCAAGGGACCACATTTTGGGAACAACTGAATTAGTCATCTCTTTCTCTCTCTCTCTCTCACACACTCTCTCTCTCTCTCAGGAGGATGAAAGCAATGTGAGGCTTCCTATGGCAATTACATTTTCTCCCATCTCTCGAAAATCCAAACCACTACTAATATTAGTAGTATATATATTTGTTCATTTAACAAGCAAGTGTTTTGTTGAGCATCCACTGTGTGATGCTTATCTTGGTGATACAGAGATAAAGACCAGTCTTTATCCTTAAAGGGGCTCCCAGTCTGCTGAAGAGACAGTCACAACCAGATGAAGATGAGGATGAGGCAGCATGAGAAGTGATACCACAGAAGTAAAGACTGGGTGCCATTGGGAACACAGAAACTCCAGGGAGACCAGAGGTCATCTACCCCTCTGCGCACAGTAGGTTTTCAGCGTAGGAACGCATTGCTGTCGATTCAGCAATTATATAGATACTATATAGTGACTCAATCTGCTCAGTGGAAAATGTACTGAAGAAGTAGCTTGTTTCAAATTGACTCCTGAATCGGAGCCAAAGGAAAAGAACTTTTAATCATCACAAATCTGGTCTGAATTTAGGCTGGCAGATTTTGAAATGAAAAAAAAAAAAAAACTGAATCCTATTATCAACTCCTTGAACCTGCTACTTCCTCATAATCAGTAGCTTTTTCACGTTACTGAAAAGCAACTGTATTTGAGGAGTAGTTATTTTCGGGTGAACAAAGTTATCAGGTATTAAAATAGATGAAGTTCTTCCAACTCCTTTGACAACAGCTCTGGGCAGCAAGGTGCTGGTTCACAGTAGCATTTTTGTTATGCAGATAGTCCCATGCAGCTCATTTTTGAAAGACTACACTCACATTCACGGCTACCATGTGGCCTGGTGAAATGGAATAGGTACTAGCTTGTTTAGCGAAAGTATTAAAAAAATAAGAGTAAATAGACCTTTTCATGAATTCAAAACGCAAAGGAGGGGTTCTGTGTTCCTTAATTTAGGGCAATATGCCAACATTTATTTTTAATAATACTTTGCTAGTTCAATTAAGATAGGTTAAAAAAAATCATTTGCTAAAATTTGTTCACCAATCTTTCAGAAAGGCTTTTTCCTTTGGTTTTGGGACTCCTTAGTTTAAACAGATTTATTTCTAACTTTTCTTTCTGCATTAGTCAATGAATAAAATAGAAGACCATGTATTTCTTCCTTTTAGCAAGTACACAAAATTCTCCATTCTGTGCCAAGACGAGTTTTTGAAGGTATACTAGGGGAATAATGCTGAAGTTATAAACAGCTGTGACATGTAGGTAAATTAAAAGACAGTGAGGGGTGGCTCAGCAGTTGGGCGCCTGCCTTTGGCTCAGGTCATGATCCCAGGATCTAGGATCAAGTACCACATCAGGCTCCCTGCGAGAAGCTGCTTCTCCCTCTGCCTGTGTCTCTGTGTCTCTCTCAGTCTGTGTCTCTCATGAATAAATAAATAAATCTTAAAAAAAAAAGCGAGGCAGATTAAGTTCTACTTTTCTAAGATTGGATGGAACTTACAATAAACGATTACCTCACTTTTATATTATATAGCAACTTTCCCTTTGATTGGTAAAACAATGTCCTAATTTACAAATAAGTAATGTTATAAAAATCTGTAAGCCAGTTGTGTCAAACAGAATGCTTTTCCCACAGAAATATGTTATAAATTGTGTTCTATCCAGATAAGCCCACATAAGCATTTTTCATTCATAACTTACATATTGTACTGAAATATAGGGGAAGATATTAAGTACCCTAGATTTATAAATAATTTTAAAAGCAATGCTTTTGAATAAAAACTCTAAAGTTTCATCTCAGGATACTTGAGGGAAAGAAGGTTTCATGAGAAGTCAAAATGGTAGATAAAAACGTTTGGTGAAGATGTTGACGTGAGATCCTGGAACTATGAATACCTTAGTATTTGATGGCATTTGTCATTTATAAGATTATGTCAAAATATGTGTCTGATATAGCATTAAATATCCTGTTTACATATCGGCCATGGTTACTGTTGAACTTTAGCTTAGTATAGTTTATAAATACACTGTATATAGAGAGAATGAAAAGTCCTCCTTTCTGAGGTGGTGGTGATCATCAAACAAGCGAAGCATTCACTTGTAGGCCTTCTTTCTGTTATGTTTCTTTATATGATCATCTGATAAATAGTAACTTCTCCACTGGTCGACAGATCCAAGAAGGCAGATATCTTATAAGATTTTGCTAAGCATTGTATCCCCAGCACTTAGCAGAAAGCCAGCTATATAGCTATTTGAAGGTATTTTTTGAATGAGTATATGAATAAATGAAGAAGGAAAAAAGGATTAGCCTAAAGAATATAGAATTGTGTTAGGGGTCCCTGGGTGGCTGAGTGAGTTCAGTGTCTGCCTATGGTTCTAGTGTTCCCAGGGTCCTAGGATAGAGCCCTGTGTTGTGCTCCCTGATCAGTGGGGAGTTGGCTTCTCTCTCTCCCTCTGCCTCTCCCCACTGCTGGTATTCTCTCTCTTGTGCTCTCTCTCTTACTCTCAAATAAATGAATAAAATATTTTTAAAAAAAAAAAAAGGAATATAGAATTGTGTTAAAAATATAGATGTAGGGGCACCTGGGTGGCTCAGTGGTTGAGCATCTGCCTTCAGCTCAGGTCGTGATCCCAGGGTTCTGGGATCAAGTCCCACATAGGGCTCCCTGCAAGGAGCCTGCTTCTCCCTCTGCCTATGTCTCTGCCTCTCTCTGTGTCTCTCATGAGTAAATAAGTAAAATCTTTAAAATATATAGATATATATATTGAAAATGAGTGTCTGAAATTACATTTATTATTAATCTTTGTGTAGCCAAAGATAGGAGAGTCATATTTTTATACCCCAAAGATTGGGGTATAAAAATAAATTTTCCCAAGGATGAGTACAGTTGGCAAGATAGTTTTATTTGGTGAAAATCAAGTAGTTAGGTCTGTCCAAGCATATTTGGTTGTTGTTTCAAAATAAGAGGGATTGGGATTGATCAGCCTTGGGAGTTAAGGGGCAAAGAAGGCCCCTGCAGGTATAATCAGTGGTGTGCATTCCAATGGTAGAGCAGTAGAAGAAGTCTGAATGGTGTACAGGTAATTGGTTGGCTGGAAGCATTACCTGTAGAGAATTAAAAAAAAGAAAATTTAAAAAGAAAAATCAGTCTGCTTTTTTATATACTTTTTCTATTATACACCTGCAATTCTAAAAAACATCAGTAATAAAATATTCCGTTGTAATAGATCATTTTTATCTAAGTAATAAAAAAATCTGCAGTTATTGTTGTTTTAATTTAGTTACTGTTGTTTTTAATTACTTATCTTTTAATAAGTTTTGTAGTCTAAGTGGAAGTTAATTTCAGAGAACTTCAGGTTGTATACATTGGGTCCCCAACAAAGATGGCCTTGCCTACAAATACTTGCTTTAAGAGTGAATTTTTAAGAGCAAATTTGGAATTATCTGATTCATTTCAGGTATAATTTATACCCCTCACCCCTGAGGTTCTATATATTTCTTCCTTTAAATAGCAGATTTTGAAAAAGCAATGTTAACACAGGAAGTAAAAACTTGAAGAAACAGAACCTGAGTTCTGAGTTCTGGGCTAAATATTTTCATGCACAAAGTTTTCCTTAATCTGGATTCTATGGAGAGGACCTCACAGGGACTTGGAACCTACTGACACAAATGCAAAAACATACGTGTGTGTGTGTATGTGTATTTTTAATAAGAGGTTCCATAAGTGTCATCAGAGAGGTTTATGACCACACAAATATTAAGAGCCACTGGGATAAAGTGTATCCAGGGTATCTTTTGCATTCTCCCATGTTTTATAATGAGGAAGAATGAGCAAGTCAAATGAGGAAACATTTTCCTATGAAAACATTTAAGTTACAAGCATAGTCATATATGAAGTATATGGTATATGCATCTTAATTATACAATGTCACTTTGCAAAAGGTGAATTGGAAATCTAAGGAGGTTTATTAATAAAGAGCAAAAAAAAAGGATAAATAAATGTTCCTACCCACTATATATAATACATATAATGGATTGCATGATACTGAATATCATCATTTTGCTGTATTTAAACAAAAGTCTGCCCTGCAACTTTGTGGATAAGAAGATGTCATATCAGACCTGGGGTTAGAATCATAAAATTTTAGCATGGAAGTGATAGTGGCAGAGTCTGAACTTTGTTCTGACTTCTAGCACTGACCTTAAGCTGAGAAGATATAAAAAAAAAGTTGCTTTATGATTTGTCTCTAAAAGAATGATAATAATTGAAAGGTGTTGGGTGTTTACTATCTTTTGGACACATGGTTTTATGAATGATCTCATTTATTATGATAATCTTACCAGATAGATAACATTATAGGCCCTATATTACATATAAGGAACCAAGACTTAGGGAAAGTAACTTATCCCAGATAATACTGGGTAAGGGTGGAAAATGAGAATTCTAACTCAGCCTCCCTCTGTCCAGAGCCGGCTCATTTAATGACCGCTTAAACCTGTTATGATATAACTTGACTTTATGTTTTCAAAAAATTGTATTACCAGAGCTTCGTGACAGAACTAGTCCTATCCCAAGTTAATAAGCACCTATCCTTTGCTTAAATACTTCCAGGTAAGGAAATTCTACCACTATCACCAATAGCCCACTATGGTAACAAACTCTTCCCTAAAGGAAACCATTATTGAATGTTTGTGGAATTTTAACAATAAAGTAGGCACTGCCTCAAATATCACTCTAGACAATTACTTCCCAGATCATTGATTTCATGAACACAAAAACAAAATGACTGGGATTAATAAGAACAAATCTGGGCAGGATATAAGTGATCACAAAGAGGAGCCTGTGTGTGTGTGTGTGTGTGTGCTGCGTGTGTGTGTGCTGCGTGTGTGTATGTGTGCTGCTAGAGGGCATTTTGAAAAATCATTTCACTATTCCTTGATATAAATATTTTGGATTGGCAGCAAGCAGATGTTTAGCCTGGGATTTCCAGAAAGTAGAGACTGCCTGATACAAGGACTTACTGAACATATTTTACTGGGGAGTGTGATCCCAGGGATTGAGCAAGCAAAGGATGAAGAACCAGTATGAGGATGTATTATCAAGCTGGACACTGTTTTAGGTGATGAGCTGGCTGCTTATTTCAGCAAACCACCTAAGGAGCTCTGGCTTACACATTTCAGGGTCCTTTGTCAGAGGATAAAAAGGGGAGAATTTATTCATGGGCCCCTATCTCCCATTGGGCAAAGATTTACCATGGGGTGTTTAATCTCTCATTCTTTCTGGGTTTTCGTGTACACAGAAATTTCAACCAAGAAGTCTCTGGGTGGGAGGAGAGATGTAAGAGGCCCAGAGCAAGGCACTGTCAGAATGGATCTGTGCGAAGCTGGCTGGATCCAGCTTAGAACTGATTGCTCTTGCAGTGTCTAAAATATACAGGTAGGCTCAGAGGATTTGAAATGGTACATGGGAGATGTGATATAGAAAGTAGCATTATTTTTTCACAGATTCCTTTGCTGAACTCCTTTGTTTTTCTTTGCTGAGCTCCTTTCCTATAAGGACTTCAATGTCCTATCTATCATATTCAGTGGGCCTAGCAGAAGAGTCTTAAGCTTTCATTATCTGTTCATTCTTGTAATATTTAGGTTTTACTAATATTCATTGAGTGTCTCAGGCCTTGTGAAGGGAACTGGGGATAGAAATATAAATATGATAAAGAGATTCTCCTCTGTCATGAAGCACTGTATTATCAAGTCTGTGCCCACCTCAGGACTAGCACACAGTAGGTATTTTTTAAGGAAGGAAAATGGTCTTCTAATACAATCAGTATTAAGTGAGTAGTAAGTACTATGGAGGTCTTAAAAGACCAGAGGGATGTCCCACTAGATAAACCACTCTGTCATCCTTGCAGGAAATCTCTTACCCACTGGCTATAAGGGCTTATGTCTGCCCTGGGAGTAAAGACTGTTTACTTTATTATAAATGTACTGCCTTGGGATAAGGAGGATGAAATTTAGACAGATTTCTATACTTTTCTGTAAGGTGCCTCCTAGGCATAAGAGAACATTCTGAGGAGCTGGAATCCAGGAGCATCACCAGCAGCGGGCCACACCTACACACAACCTGGCAGTCTTCCCAGGCAGGAGGTGGAAGATGCCCTGTCTTATTGCCAGTGCTCTTTTCTTGAGCATCCCACTGGCCAAACAACCACCAGCTGACTCTACCCAAAATGCCCGGTTTCAGGAGCCAACTTGTCTCAGTACTTCCACAGAAGCACTCAGGGGGGAAATACATTGATTCATTAAAATCTCTGATACACAGCTGCATTCCGTTGTAGAAAGGAAAATGCCATGCCAGAGACATATTTACATGATACTAAAGTTTTCAATGCCTTAGGAAGATGCTGATTTAAAAATAAAATCAGAATAAAATTATTCAAATGTTAACATTTTAGAGGGCAGGTTAGGTCTTGCCAGCCCTGACGTGGTTTCCCTCACTGGAGACCCATCTTCTGGCTTTCTGTGACAATGAAGCCGGAGGTTACATCATGCCCATTACCTCGGAATTAGCTGATGTATGGGGAGCTGTCAGCGTTCCTTAGTATTCACATTAAACTCTCTGGGCAGAGTGACCAGAGCATGCCGGTGCTTTATGGAACAGCCTAGGCAGCGAGGCTGCTGGAGGCTTTCAAGGGGAACTCTCTACCTGTGTGTGTGTGTGTGGGGGGGGGGGGGGGGGGGGGCTGGTGTGGTGGCATCAGGGCAGAGGCCCCAGGCTGGGAGCTGGAAGGACAAACAGACTCAATTGGCTCTTCAAAGGGCTTGCTCTAATGACTGAGCACAAAGCCCTCCAGTAACAACTTCCCCTTTGCTCCCCAGAAAGAATTTCATGGTTCAAAAATAGTAAGGATTTCTTCTGGAGAATAGATCTGCAGGCCCAGCGCGCCTCGCGCCAGGTGCCAATGAAAGAGTGGGGGCGAAACCGCCTGGGAGAGAGCATCTGAGGCCACACGGCTGCTTGTGTGCTGCTTTAAGGGACAGATGTGCGTTGCTGTGCGTGTGGGAGTAGGTGGGGAGCGGGAGGCGGGTGCTAAGGCTGCCTCTCAGCTTTCTGGGGAAGAAAGGCAGAAGTGCGAGGATACACAGAGCGCAGGGGCCAGGGTAGGCTCCGCTGCCTCAGTGTGTGGACGTGTGGGTGTGGTCTGCGAGTACTAGGAGGGGGTGCGGGCTCAGAAGTTACTGGAACGGGCTTCTGACAGGTTGGAGTTGCAACTCAAGCCCCAGAAGAATAATTCGTTCTCTTCAGAGTACCTCACCTCCCCTTTGACAAAAACGTTAAAACCATTTGGGATCAGAGAAGGAGGGAAGAGAATGCACCCCGTTGCCTTTTTAGTTACTACCCCCTTCTCCACTGGGAATCAGATGACCCCAGGATTCAAAACTGTTCAAAGCAGCACGTAGGAGCCCTGTCTGGGAAGCACATTTGGAATCCAGGCACAACGGTTGATGATTTAGTCTTCACGCTACAAACCAACCTTGGGACCTTGGAGAAGCCATCTTAACCTCGACGTGCCTCAGTTTCCCCACCTGTCCTCGGGGAGGTACGCCAGCCGGGTCCCTGCGCCGGGCGGCGGTGCCCCGCCGACTGCAAGCGCTGTGCGCACGCCCGCTGGAGCCGGCACCGCGCTCCAGGCGAGGCAGGGAGCGCGCGGTGTTATCCTCGAGCCCCGGGAGGCTGCGGGGGGAAGACTCGAGCTCTAAAATTAGTCCAGCTTCCCCGCCCGGCGCCGGGAGCGCCCTCCAGCTCGCCGCGCCTCCCCCCCCACCCCCGCCCGCCCCCTCTCCCCCCGCGCGGCGCTCCGAGATCGCGAGTCGGCCGGGACGCCGAGGCTCCTCTCCCCCTCGCCCTTTTCACTCGCGGGTTGGGAGGAGGAGACAGCGAGAGGAGAGCGAGAGGGGGCCGCGGGAGAGGGGCTCGGCCGCGCGTCGGCGTCAGCTGTGATGGGGAGCTGCGAGCAGCGAGGCGGCGAGCAGTAGCGGCGGCGGCGGCGGCGGCGGCACCGAGCAGGCACGAGAGCCGGCGCTGCTCCCGGCAGGCTGCGCTGTGCTCTGGGCTGCGGCTTGGGATCTCGCGCCCCGTCCGCCTCCTCCCGCTGCCGCTCTCCTCCTCCCGGCTCCCCTCCTTCGCCTGCGAGCCTCCGGACGCCGAGCGCCTCTGCCCGCGGCTCCAGTCCCGGAGAGCGCGCCGCGGGCACTGCGGCGGCGGCGGCCGGGTGGCCGGGTGGCCGGGCGGCCGGCTCGTCCTGGGCTGGAGCGCTGGGAGAGGAAGACCACGGAGGCAGCGCCCGGTGGAGCCGTGGATCGCCGGCGAAGGCAAGGGTGCGTGGGGATTTTAGCGTGATTATTTGGCTGCCCGGTGCACCGGCTGAAGCGCGCCTCAGGAGCGCAGCTGCAGCTGCTGGGTGCAGATGGGGGGCGACGTGGGCTCCGGGAGGCGAGAGCCGGCGGAGCGCGTGGGGAAACTTTTCACCTTGTAAAGTTCCCGCCTCGGCACGGCTCCGAGCCGCCGCCGCCAGGAGGGAAGAGAGGCTCGGTCCTGCGGCAGGAGCCGGCAGGTTGGCATGGAGAGTTGGCCAACTTTGAGGCGGAGGATTCGGGGAGGGCCGCGAGGGGGCCGGCGGATCCGTGCACCTCTCCCTGGGCCCCCAAGCCCTGGCCGCCGGTGGCAGGTGGATGAGGGGATCCAGGCGGCTAGTGTGTCCGGTGGCCGGAGCCTGTCGGGCGCAACGGGGATGTGCAGATGCCGATGGATGCACTTGGGTGACCTGGAGGCGCAAGTTGGGTGGTTGCTTGGCGAGGCGCAGCGCAGGGCGGAGCAGGGCACCCAGACTCCGCTTTCGCCGGGGAGGGAAAGGGCTTTCGGGACTGTCCGCAGGTCAGCTCCACGCGTGAGTCCGGCTTGCGGGGGTCATGGGCGGGCTGAAATGTTCTGAGAGGCAGCGGCTCTCGGACCGGGGCGACGGCTTTGAACAGAGCGGCGGGGAGGGAGGATTTTCCCTGCTGCCTTCCCAGGGAGAGGCTAGCAGCGCCTGGGGAGGGTGCAGGATTTTTGGCGCGCGGGCTGGCACGCGTGAAGGTTGCTCGTCTTGGGAAAGAAAGCAGCGCGGGTCTGGCCGCTCCGGGGGTGCGCTGCCTCCTTCTCGGGGTCGGGAGGCGGGAACGCGAGGGCGCGCCAGCGTCGCGCCGGGGGCCCTTCCCGGGCGGGTGCGGGTGCCCCCCTCCCCCAGCCAGGACGAGTGTGGGTGCAGGGCCGGGGCCAGGAGGCAGCGGAGCCAGCGGGGACCGTGGCCGCGCCGCGCGCCCTGCGCGCCGGGTCCCGCCAGTGGGGGTCGCTGAGCTAAAGTGCATCCGGCCCTCGGGCGTGCGCGACGCGCCGAGCCCGGGGATTTTTAGCGGTGCCGTGGTCCAGTCCTCCCTCCCCCGGCCCGCTGACTTTCGCCGCGCGCGCTCTCCGAGGTGGTTAAACATTGACCTGGCTCAGGCCTCGCGGGGAGCAACTTTTATTGTGCACTTTGCCCGGCTCCGCGGTGGTGGGCGGCGGCGCGCTGGGGGCTGGGGCGGCGGCGGCGGGAGTCGGGCGGCGAGCGGAGGGAGCCCCGGGTAGCCTGCGACGGGGCCGGGGGCGCCCCGGGTGTGCGTGCTGCGGGCGGCGGCGTCCTGCGGCGGCAGCTCCGCGGGATCACGGGGCCACGTAGGCAGCGGCGGGGTCCCTGGAAGGCTGGGAGGACAGCGCGAGCCCGCGGCGGCCGGGCGAGGGGGCCTCGGGGGCTGCGACGCGCTCCGGGCCGGGAGAGGCGCCTGCGGCCCGCAGCGTGGGCGGCCGGCGGCGGCGGCGGTGCGGCCTCGGCCCGCCTCGGCCCGCCCCGACCCCCCGCCGCCCCGCGCCCCCCCGACTCGGCTTCGGGTTCGGGGAACCTGCAGCAGCCCGGGCGGGGCGGGGGGGGGGACGGGGGAGCGCGGACCGCGCGAATGATGGAAGAGTCTTTTCTCCCGCTCTGCCCTCCTCCCGCTCCTCCCCGCCCCCAGGCTCCGGCGCGTTTGTTTTCCAAGTTGGATCCCACTTGCATTTACAAGTGTCAGACAGGCCCGCGCGAGCCTCCCCCCACTCGCCGGGGCCGCGGCCAGACGGGGGCGGGGGCGGGGCGGGCCGGGGCGGGGCGGGGGCGAGCTGTCTGCGCGGGCCGTGGGACGCCCCCTCCCCGGCTCCGCCGCCCGGTTCTCCGCCGCGGGGCCTCGTCTAAAAAGATACCCCCGGAACAGACAGCGAGACCCAGACCACTCCTGGCCACTTGGTATTCCGTCGCTTTTCTCCGCTGGCTTCGGACGTATTAATTTTCTGGCCCCAACGCTTGTCTTTTCAAAGGCGAGTCGCGGGCGGTGGGAGGGAAGGGGCGGGGGAGCGGGCAGACCAGTTCCTCGCGGTGGGTTTGTGCGTCTGGCTTTGTTGCTAGGATCAGATTCTCCGACTGCGCCCCCCCGGGTGAAAATAGACGCGGAGACGGAGAACCGGCCAGAAAGACCGCAGACGACTTTGCCTGGGCTGCAGGCGGCAAGTCCAGGTGGTGGCCCTGGGAAGCCCGCCATCCAGGAATCGAGGGCTGCGGGTGCCCCCTTGTCCTGCCGACCGGGAGAGCCCGGATTTTGCCTCTGCCTTCAGGCCCTGAACTTGTCTTAGCGTTTATTGAACGCTTGGATGCTGTTCTGGGTTGTGACGTGAAGATTTGAATCTGAGAAAGCGAGGAAGGGAGTGGATGGAGGAGAAAGGAGGAGGGAGAGAGATGGAGATTCCGCATCCTGGCAATTGCACAGAGCCAACTGCTCCTGCTTTGCTTCCTTTCTTTTTTTTTCTTTCTTTCCTTCTTCTTCTTCTTCTTCTTCTTCTTCTTCTTCTTCTTCTTCTTCTTCTTCTTCTTCTTTCTTCTTCTTCTTCTTCTTCCTCTTCCTCCTCCTCCTCCTCCTCCTCCTCCTCCTCTTCTTTTTAGTTCTCATTCCTAAATTGGAGCAGTTGAGCAGTGAGAGAATAAAGAACAGCCAAGAAAACCAGGGCGCCAAGAGACAAAGACAAAAAAAATGCATAATAACTTTAGCGCTTTGATGTGCTTTTTTTTTTTTCCCCCTAAGAGGGTTGGAGTGGGAGGAGGGTTTTTAACACTTTACAAGGAGAAAAGTTTTCTCTAAGAATTAGGCCGAATGCTGATATTTAATCATGAATCCGTTTGGTTGCCTTTTTGCCTTTTTGGAACTTGGGCAATGAATGGCGCTGGGGCCAGTATCCATGCACAGTGCACTGGGATGCGAAAGTTCCCAGAACTATCCAGCTATAATGTCTTCATATCTTAACCACACAGAAAACTCCACATGAAAGGCTGCTGGCTCAGAGATCAGAAATCAGTCGCTGCTGGGCTGGCTCCACCTCTTGTAGCTGCAGGATTTTCACAGCCAGTGTTTGATGACCATTGACTGGCTATCAGCTCCTCACCCTGTTTTTCTTTTCTTTTTTTCTTATTTTTATTTGGGTTCCTGGCAGAGTCATTTTGGGAGTTTTTTTTTTGTTTTTCTTTTTTAAATAGTCAGACCCAGTCTATCTGTTAACTAGCAATTACACTTGTGCTGAGCTACTCAAAAATGAAATGAGTAGCAATAAGCAGAGTGGATGCCCACTGACCTGTATGCTATATGGTTATTTTGCCAGCTCACAGCTTTTTGTAAAGCAGCTCTTCAGGCTGCTCGCAGAAGAACATTTTGATGTGTCAGGTTATGTTATCCTTGCTTTCTTCATATGTTGCAGAATGACCTGCTGTAATCTGGCTGATGAATTATGTCAAATAGAAAGAAGTAGGCGATTACCAGAGAGGAGAGGATATTTAGTCATTACCAGCTGGACCAAGGAGTGCTCCCAGTGGCTGTTGTGTGGTTATGCTGTATTTATAGCTCATAATGCAAATAGGAGCATGGCGGTTTTATCTTACCTTTTGTGGAGTTGGGTGTGGCATTCAATGATACCCCACATCTGTCCAGTTAACTAGTGGGTGGGCTTTTTCCTCTGGAGCGAGAAGGAACAATATTGGGGGGTGTTTGGTTTCCATTCTCAGGCTTTTTCCTTGGGCAGGAGGAGCATGGAGTGGGGATCATCTGATGGGATCAGGTGGGCCGGGCCATTCCGATTGATTGCCTTTGATTGCTGGGGAAGGACTATTGATGAACCCTTGTCTTTGCTGATTGTGACGAACACCAGGGAGGAATGGAAATTTCAAAGAAAGGGACCTGACAGACCTAGAGGAGGGCCATGCCTTCTGCCTAATTCCTTCCTGCAGAGAAGAGAGCCCCTGATTTCCATAGATGTTAAAGGCAGAAATGCAACCCCTGTGTGTATATTGCCTTGTTTACAGATAGAATTTTCTGAAATAGTTTTCAGTCTGTAGTTGTTGAATATGTCATTTTGAGAATCCTTCTACCCAGTTGTGGGGGTTGGGTCTGTGGTTTTTTTTTTTTTTTTTTTTAAGATTTTATTTATTTATTCATGAGAGACACACAGAGGCAGAGACACAGGCAGAGGGAGAAGCAGGCTCCAGGATCACCCCCTGGACTGAAGGCGGCGCTAAACCGCTGAGCCACCCGGGCTGCCCAGGGTCTGTGTTTTATAAATTTGTCCTGTTGAGGTTGACCACTGTGCCTGCAGCCTAATAGGCACAAAATAGATAACTTGAGGCTTAGGTGACTTCCTGGGACTCACCTTGAGAGCAGATATCTTTTCTGTATTTTGGCCAACTGGATTCTACAGGCTTCTCAAATGCACTGATTTTCTGTCAGTTGAGGAGTATCTACTCCTCTAATAAGCTCTTCTCTTTCTTTGTTTACATTGCCTCCTTTCCCCCCCCAATTTCTTTCTAAGACTAATTTTAGGACAGCTGACCTTTCCTTAAAGAAACAAAAATGAAAAGATTCAGCTTAATGCCACAGATTGAATTTATTGAGAACATATTTGACACTTGTCTAGTGGCTTCCAGCCAGTTTCTGGTCAACCAAAATAGTCTGTCAGTTACACGTAACAGTGACAAATGACCATTCTCCTAGCTCTGGATT
The DNA here is from genome assembly GCF_003254725.2 of Canis lupus dingo. Lineage (NCBI taxonomy): Eukaryota > Metazoa > Chordata > Mammalia > Carnivora > Canidae > Canis > Canis lupus. The sequence continues at coordinate 8,514,242 of NC_064263.1, read as the reverse complement.
GGAATGGCACTCCCAGGTGAGTCTTAATTTTAGCCTCCTCTAGGATTGAGACATATTCATATTAAGCAGAAGCGATGAAAATTTGAGAATGGGAAGGGTTGTCCTCCTTTAGATGATGTTTTATGAGAGTGTGGCCTTGTCTGGGGCAGAAAAGTTGTGCAAGGGACCTTGAGAGGCTTGACTTGAACTTTCCGGCTTTCAAGACGACGATTTTAGCCTCTGTTTAATAAAGGAAATTTGTTTAATTAACTCTTGCCCTTGTATGTATTAAATTTTACCCCTTTGTTTATTCTATAAAGTCACATGGAATTAAAAGTCATTTCCTTTATTTTTATTTAAGAAAAGCTTCACTTTTCTTTTTTCTTTTTCCTATTTGATTCTTCTTTGTTTTTTTTATCTCTTTAAAAAATTCTTTTTTTGGGAAACCTGGGTGGCTCCGTGGTTGAGGTTGAGCGTCTGCCTTCGGCTCAGGTCCTGATCCCCGGGTCCTGGGATCAAGTCCTGCATCGGGCTCCCCATAGGGAGCCTGCTTCTCCCTCTGCCTGTGTCTCTGCCTCTCTCTGTGTCTTTCATGAATAAATAAATAAAATCTTTTTTAAAAAAATTAGTTTCTTTTAAATTTCTTTTCAGTGCTATTTACTCAGCCCACCTCCCTTTGCAAGGCAGTGGGCAGGATTCAGATAGAGCCTTTGTAAAAGTTAACGTATATCCTTTGCTTCTGTGTGCTTACTATTCTGTTGGGAAGATGGGAGCTACACGTGTGCAGACTGGAAATCAGCACATGGCCATTTTTGTTAATTGGCAAAAGAGTGTCACCGAACAGGATCCTCGAGGACGAGGGAGAGATTAATAGGAACAGAGGTAAACTTTTAGGAGGAATATAAAGTAAATATAATCCTGTTTAGTAATTCTTAGTGAAACTTTATATGAGCAAGATACAATGGAATTAATTCTTTCATTTCTTTAGGACAGGGCTCTTTTTCTGGAAGAACATATTCACAGAACAGGCCAAATAGGCCCTTGAAATGTTATTCAGTATTTTGGGAAGATACCAGAATTTATTCAGGCCCTTTTCTTCATTCTTCTTTTGTGGTTCCTCCACCTCCAACTTTAAAGAGGACTCTTAGGTGCTTTAATGGTGTCTGGGAGTCTATCTGCAGGTGCCTTCCAATGCTCCCACTTCCTCCCCGACATATACACACCCTAGCTTTCTAGTGGTTATATCAGTGATTCTGGGATTTCTTAATTGGCCATTGACAGTATCTAAAAACTACCGATGTAATTAAATTACTCTTTAGTAGACCCTTTAAAGAATCCTTCATTTTTGCTGTTTTCATAAAATTTAATGGATTGTTTATGGCACTATATGTTATTATTCACTGTTAACTCCTTGAGGCTTCTCACACCACCCAAGGCTCCCAGAAGTGATCTGAAAGCAGTTCTCAGCCTTGACCGCACTTTAGAATCACCCAGAAGCTTTTAAAACAACTGATGCACAAGTTGTATCCAGACCATTTAAAGGAGATTCTCTAGGGAAGGATCCAGGCACCAGGATCTTTTAAAGCCTCCCAGCAGATTTCGTTAGATAGCCAGGTCAGAGAAGCACCACTCACTACAAAGGTTGTGCATCAGGTATGGAGTTTTGAGTCTTGGCCAAAGCTCCCAGACCTCAGTGAATTTGCCTGAAAATCTGGTGGAGTTGTACTCTGTATTCTTCTGCTGTGAAGGTAGCCCCTGGGCATCTGTAGGGAGTTGAGCCAGCCTGGCCCTGAAGGAGGTGACCCTGAGGCTCAGGGCTCTCATCCTCCTGCATTTTTTGGTTCTCAGTTTGCCAGTGGTTAACATACCTTCTGTCACCTAATGTCAGTTTATCTTCCCTTTTACTAGACTTTGCCTCAGTTCCTTCTCCAGATAGTAATCATAGGTGGTCCAGGAGTCTGTTTTTATGTACTTCTGAATTCAGGAAATGAATTCAATATAACCCATCAATATTTGCTCAATTCTCTTTCTATGTATAGGGGTTACAAGAGATGTGTTGCATAGAAAAATGAATCATGTTCTCAAGGAGCTTATAGTCCAGTTGAGGCTAAAGATGTGTACATCTAAGGAGAAAAAAAAATCACAGCACCAGGACGCCTGGCTGGCTCAGCGGTTGAGCGTCTGCCTTCTGGCCCAGGCCGTGATCCTGGAGACCCAGGATCGAGTCCCACATCGGGCTCTCTGCATGGAGCCTGCTTCTCCCTCTGCCTCTGTCTCTGCCTCTCTCTCTCTGTGTCTCTCATAATAAATAAATAAAAAATTAAAAAAAAATCACAGCACCTTTTAATGTTGGAGGTTGGAGGAACCTACCGAGTTTGGCAAACATCATTCTGCCACATGCTAAGAAGAAACTTTATTCCTACAGGCTGATGTACTTGGCATATTCTTATTTCCCTGTGTTCCTCTGTGGCTTAGTTATGAATTAGCTTTGGCACAGGGAACTCGGAGGTGTTCTGTCCTTTGGGAATTTAGCATTCGTGTCTGTTGCTTGCTTTATTATAACATTAAAAAAAAGTCAAGTAGATACTATACATGGTAATGCTGGCTTCCAGAATGTGCGTGGAAAGGCTCAAACTTCCACCTTGGATGTTCACCATGACTTGCTGATATTTATACTTTGCAGAGCAGGTGCAAAAAATATTTCATTTATTCTTTATTTCTTTTCATTTTTGTGATGTCAGAGATAAGCCCAGCTGTTGAATGAGGCACAGATATGAAACTGGAAGTTTAATTGTAACTTCAGGACTTCAATTAAATTAAATTTCAAACAATCTGATAAAAATTATAGCCTTTCAGTACTGTGAAAGGTTAAAAAGTGAGCAGGTTGGAGCAGCGAGTACGTTTCACATTTTGAAATAAACCCCAAATTATTAATGCTTCTAAATATCATTGAATATTACTTAACACTTGTAAACATCTGAAAGCATGCCAGTAATGCAGATTAAACCTAGTGACAAATATGCTTAATGATAGTATAAGTGTCATTTGTTTCTATCAGAGAAACACTGCATGCATGCGTGTGCATGCGCACATGTTCTTCTAAAGCAGAATGAGACTTAATCTTGGAACGAGTGGTAGAAGGGTAGGTTGGTCTTTTTTGAAACCTAGACCATCTATTACAAATGACATTTTGTTGATTTTTTAAGTCTATGGTTAATATATTGATCATCAGAAAAAATATTTTGAACATCTAAAGTCTGTTTCTAAGGGTGTAGTTTGAAATTCTGTGTTTGGCTCTAAGTGGTGGCTAAATGATGGCAGTCGGTGCTGTGATTGGTTGAGCAGTATGTTGTGTGACTTTTCTGGTCATGGTTCCATGCTAGGCAGCGGTTCATAGCTATGCTTTCATGAGATTGGCCTGGCTGCAGAGAGCCCCACTGGCAAGAAATGTACACAGCAAAGTGGACCAGATGCAGATAGATGACCTTAACATTGCTAGAGTGATGGACGAAGTGGGGTATGGATCTTTTCCACATTTCAAAGAAAAGTTTCAGAATAACAATTTCAATCAGATAAATCAGAATTCAGAAGTGTGTAGTCATCCCCTTTGAGAATTTGGTACCTATCTGATAGGACTGTAAAGGCATTTCAGAATGTCAATTAAATGGAAAAATATGCCTGGAATTGAATATAATTACGAAATGTTGAAGTCTGGTGTCTACATATTCAGACACTGTATTAGATGGTTTAATTAGTGAACCAGGATCTGGATTTATTGACAGAAGGTCTCTTTCTCATGGCATGTTTCACTCATTAAAAGCTCATAATGTCTTGGATCTTTTTAGCTGTTGGAACTTGATCATTTGCCATTTTGTGCTTCTTGACTTCAGTGATGTGTGCTTTTTTTTTTTTTTTTTAACTTTGCAACTGCTTAGGATGATTTTGCTCTTATTGATGGCCATGGAGTGAGCCCATGATATTTTCTAACATTATGAAGTGTCATCAAAACATTAGGCAGGGCTTTGTACCTCTGAAAAACAAGGATGGGGATGTGAAACTAATAATAGTGGAATTTTTGCTCTAGGAGTTTAAAACTAATTTGTGAGGTTAATTTCTTCTTCGTAACTATTAGGCCTATATTGTATTGATCTGAAACCTGAATTTCTCAGTTTCCTTTTTTTTTTTTTTTTTAATTTTTTTTTTTTTTTTTTTTTTTTTTTATTTATGATAGGCACACAGTGAGAGAGAGAGGCAGAGACACAGGCAGAGGGAGAAGCAGGCTCCATGCACCGGGAGCCCGATGTGGGATTCGATCCCGGGTCTCCAGGATCGCGCCCTGGGCCAAAGGCAGGCGCCAAACCGCTGCGCCACCCAGGGATCCCAATTTCTCAGTTTCCTTTTCAGTTTTATGGTCCATAGGTTAGTGCTATAAATCCTTTTTACCTCAGGTTGTTGGCATGGAAAAGTTTCCAATCATATAAGAGATTGAGAGAATCTTTTCTTTTTAAATATACTGGTTGTGGGATAGATTTCTTTTTGAACTGCATTTTATGATTATAAATGCTCAAAAGTGCCACAGTTAGTAAAGAAATAAATAGGGAATGTTGACAAGTGAAGATGCGAGAAACATCACTCACCAAATCCTTGAGGATTTGTCACTACCTGTTTACAATTTAAATTTTAGCTGTCTCTTGTAAAGGTATTAATGCAAACAGCTAGTTTTATAAGATTTCTTAATTCCTCATCTTCATAAGTATGTTTCCTTACCTGGGAGCCGTCTAAAATAATCTACCTTTCCATCATTCGTGTAGACGTATCGGATCATTCAGAGTCTGGGTGAACTAAGATATCACACTGCTAATCTTTCTGAGGGCCTGAGTTAGTTTTTCAGATCCATGCCCTTGTTGGCAAAACTGTACTGAGTTCTCTAATGACCTTGGACTGATTCTGCATGAAAGCATATTAAACAAATGTGATGACTGACCCTTAAGAAGAAGTTAGCTTTTTCAACCGGATGATGTTTACCCAGGTAGGCTCAGAAAAGGACAGAAGGCATGTGTGCCCTAAGTCAGAGAGATGACACAAGCAATCTTTTATTCAGTTGAAGTGACCTCATCTGCTTGCAAGTGCCTGGATTAACGATGAGACCTTCATACCTCATTTACATTCAGAAGACAACTACTGCAATGAGGGAGTTATGCAATGCAGGCAATTGATTGGGAAATGTGAGATGAAAACATATTATATTGCCAGATCAATTTCCTAGATTTCCCTGAATTATCCAATAATTAAATAATCTTCTTTGACTTTAGAAGTGTTGAGTTTGTATGTGTCATTATTGACATTTGTCACTTTATTCCCAAGTTTTATTCAGCAGTGCACACAGTCTGTTCGATTTATACCCTCTATATTTCTGTTAAATAGGTAGGATTAATAACATATTATACTTCCTCTTCAAAGAGAGGGAGAGAGATACAGGTATTTTATGAGATTGCCATTTTCATACGGCTCATCACTGGTTATTATAATAATCAAAGCGAATAAGCCTAGATTGCTCTTATACAATAGATACATTTTTAAACATGAAGGTAAATCACATTTTTCAAAGCAAATCACACTTTAAGTGCATTCAATTAGGGAAAAATCACTATTTAAGCAGATCCTGGGGGCTCATTCTCTTCTAAAGAATATTTTGTTTTCCCTTAATTTGTCGCTTTTTAACTTTGAATTTTTGTATATCAGATTTCTTAGAGAGAGGCAAGAGTGTACACACATGGGAAATATATTTTATTTCAAATAGGTGACGTGACGGTCTGAAAGTTGGAGTGTGACCTCTTCCTTCAGCATTTCTTTGAGGGGAAGCGTCAGAAGGGAAGCCGGTGAGCAAGACGGGAGTGGAACTAGAATTAGGATACAAGAGTCCACCTCATTTATGGAGGGGTTACGGAAATGGGAAAACTGAAGAGTTTCTGGGCATTGGACTCAGCCAGTCCCACCCAGAATGACAGCTCTGACAATGTCAGCTCTTTTGTAAGGATACTAAATAAGGATCGCTCCTATTCCCAGTCTTGGGAATGTCCAGAGAAGTGTCCTTGTCACTTGGAGCTTCTTACGTCCTGCAGTGCCCCCTCCTACTTTTTGTCTCCTTGGTTCTTGTTGACATATGTGTCCACCCTGCTCAACCCCTGTAATCACCTGAAGCCCTACGCCATCCTGCAGGTTTGCTTACACCTTACCTCCTGTAGATAGACCTTACCTCCTGCATTGCTTTTCCACATTTCTGCATTCAGATCCCCACCACAGTTTGTATTACTTTTGTGGCGCTTAATACCATCTGCCTTGTAATGAAATCACCTTTGCTAGTCTGTCTTTCCTCCTTTAGACCATTAATCTTTAATCCTCCACTCTTATTATTGTTGGATCTTACTAGTGTTTAATATTTAAAACTGAATGACCATATTTGTTTATGTTCAACTTGAATAGTGTATCATTGACCTTCACAGTGGAACATCTGTGACCAAATACTGAAAAATATCCCTGAGGTATGGGGGCTGTATTATGATTCCGGTGTGGGTAGGATAGAGTATATTTGAGGTCCACATTTTCTAGTCTGAGGAAAGATCTCCAGGCATAGACACCCAGGTTCTTGATTCGCTGATCTGTCAAAGCTGTGGCTCTTTCCATAAGTTTTCAAGGAGTGTGGCAAGTTCACCAAAAAGGCATCATAGACACATCCAAATACCTGGGTACCTTTCAGTAGCACTGCTTTGTTTTCAAGGAAGTTCTGATAAAGGAATTTGTACCTGATGGTACATATGTGTGAAGATTAAGGTTCACTTAAGATTAAGTCAAAGGTAAAATAGTGGGAGGTGGGAGCACACTTCAGTGCGGAGTCATTTCTGACTCCAAAAAGCAAGGAATAAATACCTTTGTACATAAGGATGCTGTTATTACAAGGATCTTTGGAGTCTTTCTAATTTACATTTAAAAACCAAATCATTTGTAAACATGTGTGCTAGAACTATTGTTATACTAACCTACAATTAACACACCTTTCCAGTGGCCACTGAGACATGGAGGGAATCCTACAGGTACTGCTTACTCAGTTCTGACCTTTGTGGGCAAGAGAATCTTGCTGTAAAGCATTGGATTTACAGTGTCAGACACATAGTGTGTATAGACAAATGTATGAAATTACCTGGCTGATAGTAATAGAATAGATTAAAATGTAAGTCTTGTAAAATTCCAAATACTTAGTTTTATTTTGTTATTTTTTTTTAATTACACTGCAATAAAGCATTATTTGAGGGGCGGGCTGGTAAGATCAGTGTGTGAACAGGTGTGTATATTGGGAATGACTTACTACAAAAAGTGCTCAATAACTATTTCTTGAATGAATGGAAATTGGAAAAGGCAGTGTCTGTCTTTTAGACACTTTGTCATTCTGTGAGCTTAACAAACAAAATCTCATTAACACCAAATCCATGGGAGCATGAGAAGTGTGTAATGCTCTTAATTTCTTATTAAGTGATTTGTGTTTATTGAAAATTGGCTTGAAGGTACACTGAACATAATTCATAATATTGGCTTTAGGTGGGTCTAGATATCTGAATCTTTTCTGTACTTAGAATGTGATCTCACAGGTCAGTATTGGAATAGAAAGTGTGAAGAGTGATACCTTATTTCTGGAAGGATTTACTGAAATGAGATGACAAGTTAGACTTTGGAGATTTTTTTTCTTATGTCCCTGTGTCTTTTAGGTTTGTGTGATTATTCCAGGCCCTTATTTCTCTAGGCACACTTTGTACGTGTCTACAAGCAGATGAGAGAGAGAGAGAGGGCACTTAAGGGCTGGTAAAGGCAAATGTGAATCCCGTTTTTTCCCTATTAACTCATGAGGCCTGCTGGGTAGCAGCAGGCATTACCAGACATTTAATTGTGTGCTAGGTAAGGCTGGCATAACTCCAGCATCATGGTGGAGCAAGAATTATACTAATCAGCTGGGATATACTGCATATATTGATTAGAGTTGGATTTTGTTATGCAAAAAAAAAATCCTTATAAATAGTGGGAAAGTAATTGAGAGTAATTAAAAAGGCAGAGAGTTAATTCACAGTTCTTTAGATGAAAAGGCATTTTGATCCTTGGCTTCCATGCAGATTTCCGGGCAGGCTGGAGCAGTCTGAGTGCTGAGTCTAAATGGTGTGAGCGCTATTACCACTGAACTGGAAAGAGAGTAAATGGTCAGGCTGCAGAGATGAATCGCTGGTGACCAAGTTCCCGCAGTTTCTTCTTGGTGGCACTTTGCTGCTGGAATCCTTCTTTGTTTGGGTCTGGGGGCCTTTCATTTCTTTTCCTTTGCCTCACGAATAGCTTTTGGTTATTATTAATATCCCTGATGGGAACTGAATTGGGACCCTGGTGTCCTAGTGAACGCTGGTGAGAACATTAAACTATGCTGGAATTACCTGGGATACCAGCATGTTTTGTCATTGCTTCTCCTTCCCCCAACTGAGAAGGCTTCTTCAGCCATTTGCTGTCATGGGAAACACTTCATCTGTGAAGTGATGACTGGGAATGGTGTATTCTCACACCCTTTCTTGCCTCCTGAGCCCTTTACCTCATAGACCCTGCCTGTCAAAAAAATAGATGCTTAATGAATATTTGCCGAATGGATAAAGAATGAGATGTTAGATTCACTTAGCATCTTTTATTTTTAATTATTTTTAATTTTTTTAGTTTTTGTTTTGTGTGTGTGTGTGGTTTTTTTTTTTTTTTTAGATTTGAGAATGAGAGCTTGAGTGGGAGGGGCAGAGAGAAAGGGAGGGAGAGACTCAAGTAGACTTCACACTGAGTACTAAGCCTGTCCTGGGGCTCCATCTCACAACCCTGAGATCATGACCTGAGCTGAAACCAAGAGTCGGATGCTGAATTGATTGTTCCACTCAGGCACCCCTGATTTAGCATCTTTAAGAGAAGTTACAGGTGATGGCTGTTGGAGTTCCAAGCATTATTATGTTCTGAGATCCTAAATAACCAGTAGTAGGAAAGGGGGAATGGCAGAAGGAGAAGAAAATGGCTAAGATTTATTGAGCATCTACTGCATCAGGCTCTTAGTATATATACTTTTGTCTCAGCATCCCCTGTGTTCCAGCAGGTGGGTGTTAGCATTATTAATTCCTCGGTAACAAAGATACGGTTAGGAATTGAACCAAGGTCATGGACCTTAATTGACAGGACTAGGATTTTGTTTTGTTTTGTTTTGAAAGGAGGAAAGAGAAGCTGTTTAATGGTGGCGGTACTCTCCTGGCGCTGTGGGGGATCCTCAAGAGCCCCTGGGCCCACCCGCACCCACTGCAGAACACCCGGTCCACCTGCCAGCAGGGCCTGAGCCGGGTGCCACAGGCTGCCTCCGAGTCCTCCCCACAGAAGCAGTGCTGCTCAGAGGACACATGCCTAGCAGGCAGCCCCTCAATCCATGGGCCGTGCCGGCTACCAGCAGAGGGTGACACTGTGACGTGGTGTGGGGACGAGCTGGCAGTTCCTGCTCCGTGTAGGAAGGCTGGGTCACCTCTGAAGGATGATGTAGGAATTCATCCGCTAATGGACAGGGTGTGGAGGTTGCTGGAAACATTTTTTGCATCAACGTTTGTGACAAAGTCAACCTCTTGATTGCATATAAACTACTTTTCTTTCAAGAGAGCCCTTGTGCTCTGGTTTGATTTTGTACACACTGTATACAAAATCTATGGCTATGGAGTTGGAGTTAACAACTCTCTCATCTACAACCAGGGCTGCTCAAGTGTAGCCACACAAATCCCTGTACCAAAAGAGGATGATGGTCTCATGCTCTCAGAACTTGGTGGTGGGCCACAAAGACAGGCCATGGGTCTCAGTCAGATTTCTTTGAGGGCTATTTTTTGTAAAGCTTTATGTAACACAGTCTATTGGTAATGTGTTTATTTAAACGTGAAGTAATATTTTAAATTACTTAGTTATCAGTGTACTTAAATTTTTTTCCCCAAAAATCTTTAATTAAAATTGACACAACTAAAAGTTGCTCCAAGTACATCCTCTGGGACATCTTTTTTTTTTTTTTTTTTTAAAGATTTTATTTATTCATGAGAGACACACAGAGAAAGAGAGAGAGAGGCAGAGACACAGGCAGAGGGAGAAGCAGGCTCCAATGTGGGACTTGATCCCGGGACTCCAGGATCACGCCCTGGACCGAAGGCAGGTGCTAAACTGCAGAGCCACCCTGGGATGCCCTCCTCTGGGACATCTTTAGAATTTCCAAGTAGAGAAAATCAGAGGTGGCAATTGGGTTGGAAGAAAGACTGGACACCTATTTTGAAGTTTTGTTTCTATAGCAAGTGTAGTTTTTTTTTTTTTTTTTTTTTTTTTTTTTAGATTGCATACTCGTTTGCCATGGTCAGGGCCATTAGAGATGGGGATGGTGCTAAAACTCCCCATGATTTCATCCTGTTTATTCAGGCACCTTGAGGACTATTGATGAACTGCTGTTAATCCAAATTTGAGAAGCAGGCACAGAGCCATACTGGCCTGCATCGTTTAGATAATAATGAGGACAACATGACAAATACTATGCATAAGGTTAACTACAACGGACTGTTTTATTTCCCAGTTTTACTATATAGATAATCAAGTTTATGGGAGAAACTTGAAAAAAGGAAAATGTGAATAAAGAATCCTGAAAAACAGAACACTCTCAAACTTCCTGCTGGTCAGTAGGCATTAAATTGATAGACTATTAAAAGGAAACTGTTGATAATGTTAGTAACAGTAAATTGGGTTTGTTTATTACAATTTCTTTATGCATTTTTGTTTTTGTTAATAACAACTAACGTTGATGAGAGGCTTACAGGGTGCCTAGATGGCTTAGTGGTTGAATGTCTGCCTTCGGCTCTGGGGTCGTGATCTTGGGGTTTTGGGATCCAGTACACATCCTTGCAGGGGGCCTGCTTCTCCCTCTGCCTATGTTTCTGCCTCACTGTGTCTCTCATGAATAAGTAAATAAAATCTTTTAAAAAAGAGATTTACATATATTATCTCATTTGTACACCCAAAATTCTGAGGCAAGTATTATTATCTCTACTCTACAGGTGAAGAAATTGAGGCACAGAATTGGTAAACGACTTGCCCAAGGTGACATGGTTTAGGAGGTATCAGAGTCTGGATTCTAACTTGGCTTTGTCTAACTTTGCAGCCTGTGTTCTTCTTCACACCTCTGCTGGCCCAATACCTCTTTCTCTCCTTAGTGGAGTTCTGAGTTCCTGGCCTGTCTCTAGCCTTACTCATAATTACAGTGACCCCATAATGATCCTGCTGGAAGCTTCTCTAGACCATATTGCCCCCTGAAGACCCCTGCCAGTACAGGGCAAATATGGTTTCATTTCCTAAAACTTGAATGTGCACCCAGGTCAGCAGGAAGCAAATTGAGTGGGTCCAGAGAGTCAGGGCAACAGGTATGGATGCTCCCTCTTGGAAATGACTTTTCCCTTCCAGGCTAGTCTGGTAACAAAAGGAAATGGAAATGTTTACGGGTGCCCAGTCAGTGTGGATTATTGCACCCTGCCTGAGTCGTTTACCATCTGCTGGAACTAACTTCAGGATAGCCGGGATGTTCTGAGTTCTGTCCTGTTACTTCTGGGAGTGGGGTGTCATATTCCCAGTGACTGTCTCGCAGCATTCCAGGACTGTGCTTGCACAGGACAGGTTGGATCAAGAAGCCGGAAATCTGCTATTTTCTGATTTTGGCTTCTCAGCTGAATGTAAATAAAAAGATGGAAGATAAAATGTAGAAAATTGCATTAGCATGATTAGGGGACTTATTTGCATAAAAGAGTCTTTGAATCACAATTACCCTCTGGCTTCGGACCCTCCTTTTCTTGCCTTTCCTATTATCTGGTCCAAGGTCATTACTAAAAGGCTTCCTGTTTCATGGAAGAAGACTTACTGAAATATTAATTTCATTGTCCTAAGTAGATTCATATGATCTGTTGAATAACTTGAGATTCTGTCAAAAATCACAAAATGAGAGAGTTATTTTTTATGCCTTCGGAAAGGTGGTTTAGAGATTTGAGTAACGGGCAGCCTGAACTTCATTTTGCCTATCCTTTGACAGAAATAGTAAAAATCTCTATGTTCCTTGGTAATTACTGCAGGGAAACAACCGTAACTGGGTAAGTTGCATGTTCAAGGCGTCATAGAGGAGTTTTTTTTGTTTTGTTTTGTTTTATTTTATTTTGTTTTCAATTAATTGCACTGTGACTGGGTTTGGATTTGATGTGTAAGACTCTGGGAGAGAAATGAACTTAGGGTATTTGAAGCTTAGAAGTAGTATCCTTTTAAAAAATATATAGGTAGAGCTTGAGTATTCATGATTCTGTTGAATGCCTTTTCATTTTGTAGCTGCTTTAACACAAAAGCTTGATTTCAATGCCATTTTCTTGCTATTCTCATTGCAGCCTTAGCTGTATGTGTAATTTAATCCCGTATATTAAAAAGAAGTTGCATTCCTCAACATTCCTTTTAAGGAAAAAAAAATCCCTTAGTCTCCGCTAATGGTAATAATACTTGCAAGCTCAATTTTTGAAAACAAAATAAGACAAAACAAAAACAAATGCCAAATTGTAACTGAAGGCTTTCGCATCATTATAGGCAACAGCCTGAGGGTGTAACAGATACACTTTGGGAGAGTTTGCCTCATTTTATTGATGTTTTGTCTGTTGTGAGCAGACAACATTATTATTGGCCCAAGTAACACATATTAGTTGACAAAAGCCAGCAACTTACTTACCTGCCGCTACTTTGGAAATATCCTTGAAAGTTATTATTCTACTGCTTTTTTTTCCCCCAGCTGATTTTGCTCCTAGAATGACTTAGTAGCTCTTTGCATAGCTACTTTCCAGTCTATTTTATAATCTATACTTGTTCCCCCTTCCCTGCGCCCTCCCCCATGCCTGAATTGCTGGAATCATTTCTGTTTTACTTTAAAAAGCAGTTTGCTTAATGTCACAACAAAATAAAGCATGGATTAGAAACAGCATTGCAGTTTCAGACTTAATGCCTTTGTGACATCTCATTGCTATGCAAATAAGATTCAAGGAGGTCATCCCTTTAGCAGTTGCTCTAGCCCTGGTTCTACTTGATATTCGTTGGCCAAACTTACTAAGCATTCATTACAGAGCTAGCCTAGGTGTTTAACTCTTTCTTGGCTTTGAACCTGCTATTCTGAGGCTGCCGAGCTGAACAGCTCCGCCTCAGTAGATGTCTTCATTTTAGGGACCTCCTTGCTTCTCCCTTCTGCTTCTCAGCACTGGCATTATTGGGACCTCAGGAGACTTGGTACTCCTGTTTGCAAGATACACTTGTTTGTATGCCAAGACGTGTTGAAAAAGCTCATTTGTGATGTGTTTCCCTTGCTGTCTCAAATATTTTTATCATTGCTAAATACTGTATTTTTAGATAGATGTTTTATTCACTTGCATCTGTGACAAATTCTTGCAGCTATTTCATGGAAGATGTAGGGTCTATGCTGCTAAGTGTTCAGGTAGTACTTATTTTAAAATTAATTGTCTGCAATTCAAATTTGATTTCATCTGATTTCACAGCTGTGTTAAAAGTAAGTAGTTACTGAAGGTGGAGGAAACTGATTTCAATTTGGTAAGAACCAACTACTTTTAATGAGTACAGATTATTGCTGGTGTTTTATTTGCTTGGTTAAGGGATTTTTTTTTTAACTCACTAGTCAGCTAGGTATTTTTTAATGTGGTTATAAATATAATCATTTATTTTATAATTGCAGTTACGAATGAGCTTTTTGCAGTTTGAGCAACTGGCCATATTTAAACAGTTAACTCACTGAGTAATTATTCCTTTAGTGACTATTTCAGTACAGTGGATTTTCTTTACACATCTGCAGATACAATGCTGTTTAGATACTGAGTTTGTTCTGTGATTTTGGCTAAAATAAGTACTAGCTAAAAGAAAACACACCTTACACTTGGCATAAAGTCTTATGAACTGTGGAGAAGAACATTCATTCCACACATTAAGAATTGAAATGATGGCATTGATAGAAGGGGGAATTTGAGCAACTTTGTGTTTTAATACTGAGAATTCTAGAATGAGATTAGACTCCTTTCAAGGATTAAGAAAATGTCTCTGGATTAAGGTATTGAATCAAATAAAAATCTTTTTAAAAGATGCTACTTTGGCTTTTTATAAACCAGCACCTGAGTAGGAGTGCCTTATCTGACTGCCTACTGGCGTGAAGGACTGCTCAGACATCTGATAATGACAGGTTATCTTGATTTGTGCTGAGAGAGGCATTAGTCCTTATGATTTTGATCAGTGGAGCAATATTTTTTGAAGGGCCAGTAAAGTAAAGTGGAACTTTGAAGTGAAGGCTTAGAACCACCTTTCCTGTGTGGTTCCCCACCTCTCAACCTGTTCTTTACGGGCTCATAAATATTCACGAAGACCCTGTTATCCTGTGAGTCTAGGAGATAAATAAACACAGTTCTTGACCTCAGGGAATTTAAGGTATGGGAATGAGGTGAGGCCCACTGGTAACCACTACAGAGTAGAAAGTGGTATTCCTGCAGTGGGTGTGTTCTGCTGGTTTGCACATGGCAATGCCCTCTCTGAACTCACCTGAGTCTTCCGGTCACTTCTGTGAAAGCAGGAGTTTCCGAGGTCGATGCTGTGCCATCCTGGCACAGGAGCTCGGGGTGGCTTGTTACTCAGTAATTTACTACTTGAAGAGTCAAGGTCCTCAGCTTGATGCTTCTGACCTATCATGGAAATTCTTATTTATTCAAGGAACAGGTAGAAGGTAATGCTATTTTATTTAGTAGACATGTTTTGAAAAGCAGGATGTGTCCTTTTCAGTGGTGTGTTTTTTAAAAACAAAATTGCGAAAAAAATCAAAAAAAAAAAAATTGCGATGAGATCTTCTCACTTCAAGAAGCCTTACAAGTTGGGGCAGCCACGGTGGCTCAGCGGTTTAGCGCTGCCTTCAGCCCAGGGCATGATCCTGGAGACCGGGGATTGAGTCCAATATGGGGCTCCCTGCATGGAGCCTGCTCCTCCCTCTGCCTGTGTCTCTGCCTCTCTTTCTCTCTGTGTCTCTCATGAATAAATAAATAAAATCTTGAAAAAAAAAAAGAAGCCCTACAAGTTATACTTGAGTAAAGAAACAAATGTAATTTACGAGTTGCAAATTTGGATTTACTAAAACAACCTTGGGAATTTAAAATCGGGATAGTTGTATGTTTAGTTTTGCAGATTATCTTGGTGCCTGGCAGCTACCTCTTCTCTGTTATCTTCCTTTTTCCACCTAAGCCAGATGTGGAGTGTAGGACTTGTTGAATTGAAATCAACCAGTATTGATCAAGATGAGAAGAGGAGACAAAGTGGAAGAGTATGTATTAGCTAAAAATGAGAGGGAGTCTGAATGTCATTGTCTCTGCTGTCATTGTTTTTATTACCACAGCTGATTCCATGGTCTGTGTCAAGCACGTGTGAACTAGAGTAGCAGTAAGTTTTCTTTTGGAACTTTTGGAGAAAGTTTTAAAAACGAGTTTGCTCAGAGTGAGATGGAAATGTTCTTTGCTGGCAGTTTGGATTTTTTTTTTTTTTAAAGCCTTGTTCTATGTTTTAAGAAATTGTCTTTTTTTCCCTAATTAGAACACTGTCAGAATTCTTTTTTTAATTGGTAGGTCAGACATTTTGCATCCTCCCCAGTTCATTGTTTTAAAAATCTACTTTCTTGTTACAAAGGACGCTGGTTAATAGAATGCTTTCCTCTCACTGTTGTCATCAGAGTTCACAAACCCAATGTGGAAGAGTTCTTCCTGGATCCTTGGCTTGTTAATGGGGTAAAATGCTACCAGATGAGCCTCTGTGCTTTGGTTTGTGGTCTCGACCCATAAGCCAAGGACTTTAATTTTAGATCCAGATTCCAAACCATGAACTTTTCACGGGGTATCATTTTTTAAAAAATGGACCCAATTTTTATTAGCCTACCTTAAAATAGTAAACTTCAACTATATTACTTATTGCTCATTATATATAATAGTAGATAAAGATCAAAGTTTAGAGAAATGAGCATCTAAGTATATTTAATGTCTTTCTTATCATTCCATTGTGACTCATTTTGCAATCTGTTTCTCATATACACACTTGATTAGAATGTTCCTCTCTGCCTTACAACTTTTCCCTCCACTCCAGGGTCAGAATCCCCATTTCTGGGTATTTAGAAGAGGCTTTTGAAATAGTGTAGCCCCAAAAGACCTTGCAGCTGTTAACTGACATGGGAAGAGGAGAGAGAGATTTTTGAAATGTGAGATTTTGAGGTTATCATATTGTTTTGCACTGTGTTTATATCATTGGCTCTCTGAATGAATTCTGTGCTACTTTTGGGTAAAAACTCTTTCATGTTCACTTTATGGCCTGCATAGTGTTGCTAGGTTGAGTAAATAAAAATACAGATCTCCAGTGAAATCTGATTTTCAGATAAACAATAAACAATTCTTTAGTATAAGTTATGTTCCAAATATTGCATAAGACACATTTTTATCTGGAACCTTGACTCCTGCATAGATTGTAGCTTATCCTATAGAGGGTGTTGAGAAGGCATTTATTGAATGAGGAGGATGGAGCCTCTGGTTGGAAATAATCCAGTAGTTGAAAATACTAATTTAGAGCACAATAGAGCTTAATTCAAGAGTCACCATCACATGCATGGGTGCTACTTGAAGCCCTGGAGATTGTCCAGTGTCATCATGTGGCCCAGTGGTTCTTTTTTCTTTTTTTAAAGGTTTATTTATTTTTTTGAGAAGGAGAGAGAGAGCATGCATGCAAGTAGGTTGAAGGGCAGAGGGAGAGAATCTTCAAGCAGACAGCCTGCTGAGTACAGAGCCCAATGCGGGCCTTGAGCTGAAGACCCATGAGATCATGACCTGAACCAAAACCAACTTACCTGACTGAGCCACTCAGGCACCCCTGGACCAGTGGTTCTTAAACCGCATTTGAGCATCAATCATTTGGAAGGTTTGTAAAACCTAGATTCCTATGCTTCCCTCTTTTTTCTCATTTGTTAGGCTTCAGGTGGAGCTCAAGGACTACATTTCTAACACATTCCCAAGTAATGTCAATGCTGCTGGTCTGGGACCACACTTTGGGTGTCACTGTGTAGACTGTCTAGAGAGGAACTGGCATATGTTTTATGGAAAGGACCAGATGGCAAGTATTTGAGGCTGTGTAGGGCATACCATCTCTGTTATAATTACTCACTCAACTCTGCCTTGATAGCTTGGAAATAGCCATAGGAGATATGTAAATGAATGGGGTTCAGGTATGTTTCAACAAAATTTTATTTATTAAAACATGCAACTGGCCCCATTTGGCCCATAGGCCAGCTATGGTTTGCAACCCCTGCTCTAGGGTGATAATCATGCAGCTTTAAGAATTGAGAAGAGAAGGAACCAGAGAAAGAGCCATCTGAGCAGTCGTGGAACACCCAAAGGAGGAGAGTGTCCCCAAAGCCCAAGAATTAGATTTTCAAGAATGGAGGCATGAGTCACTCTCGCCCACTGTTGGCGGAGCAATTTTGGATGCAGGAGTAGACGGCTGCTGTAAAAGGCCATTGGATTTGGCCATGAGGATGTGATGCTGACTGTCGAACAGAGCAGTGGAGGGGAATCCTGCCAGATGGCAGTGGGCTTACGCGAGGGAAGAGGTGGTGGCAACAAATTTTGAATACTCTTGCAAAGAGTTTGGCAATGAGGGAAAGGAAGGGGTTGGGGCTGACATGATGCCTAAGGAGAAGTTTGGGTAGTTGGGTTTGGGGAGGTTTGTTTTGTTTTATTTTAATGAGGATAAGAGGAAAATAAATATCTTTTTAGGCAGAGAGGAAAGGGCCAGTAGAAACAGAAACCTGGCCTGCAGACACATAGTCCCCTAAGAAAAAAAGGGGAAGTCTTTCCAAGACAGGAGTGTGTGAGGATGGCTCCATTCAGAGGAAGGCAAGTAAGGGAGATCCCGGAGGCTGGCCTCTATTCCCTTGGGGAAGTTGGAAGCTGGGCTAGAGTGAAAAGATGGTGGACAAAGTAGGATCTTTAGGAAGTCAGTGAAGGCTTAGGGTAGGCAATGAGGCGGGACGTGCCAAAGATAAATAGCAAGTTTGCCAGGCAGCACTGAGGGCCCTGCTGCGGTCGAAGCCCATCTCTCAGTGGATGTATTTCATCCTGTGCATGTATGTAGAACTCTCCTATGGTCCACAGAAGCCCGGGAACCGCAGGAAGCCAGCAGACGGAGGGGTGATTCAGAATTGCAGATTGGCCAGAGATATGGGTCCTGGGGGTCGGAAAGGACAGAGAGTGATAGAATTTAAGATGCCCCATGAATGGGACTGTTAAGAAAAACCAGGTGTATGAGAGAATGAAACCGAGAGTGATCTAGGTATCACATGAAGTCTCAGTGACGATGAAGGACAGGTTTAGAGAGAGACACTAGGGTGTTGGAGAAGATGGGAAATTATTGGAGATGTTGGCATTTCTTAGTGATTTCAGAGATGGGACAATTCCATGGAATGACAGAGACCTAGGCTGTAGCTGTAGAATTAGACTCTGAAGTAGAGTTGAAGGCAGTGCTGTCTGGAATTGAGGTGAGTCTGTGGGATAGGTTAGCAGAGTTTGGACCTTGAAGTCACACGAGATAATGGCAGGAGAGGAGAAAGCTCTTGCCACAACAGAAAAGACCTAATCCTCCACCTGCCTTAACCTGTGCTACCTAGCTGAGCCTTGAAACCTTGTCTTCTCTTTTTGATTTTTTCAGGGCCACTAATGCTTGCTCATTTTTGTTTGCTCTGCCCTTGCCAGGTGTGACATACATCTTTCTGTGACTGCAATTCACACGTTTTTCACTCTCTCTTTCCTCATTTTTTTCTACCTGGCAGAAGCAAGATTGCAGACATATAGGGTTCCTCTCTGTTGGTAACTTGAACTTCTGTGACTGTCCATTCCAAATCAGAAGGGTGTCGTTTCCCGGTTTCTCCTATGCAAGAGAGAGTCAGTCTTCCTCTCTACCAATTGCTAGTTGTGAGGTGTTGCTGGTAACTTACAGTTTTTATTGTGGCTGACGTCTTTGAGGAAGCTTGTCTGTCATAAAATATTTGGACTCTCCTGTCTTTTTTTATTCATGCTTCTGATTTCAGATTCTTCCAAAAACAAACTGGATCCCTTTCCGTTAAAAAATTCAAGCTCATATAGATGATGAACTTTAATAGATGAAATAAGAATAACATTTTTTAAGATTTTATTTATTTATTCATGAGAGACACACAGAGAGAGACAGAGACAGAGGCAGAGGGAGAAGCAGGAAGGCTGATGTGGGACTCAATCTCAGGACCCCAGGATCACGACCTGAGCTGAAGACAATGCTCAACCACTGGGCCACCCAGGCACCGCCCCAAATGAAAATTTAAGAAAAGTTTAGAACAAGTGGTTAAAATGGCTTCACCATAGATGATTCGTGCTTCAAAAGGATTATCTTGCCATTGCTCCAATCCCTCCTTCCTTTCCTCTCTCCTTCATATGCAATCATATTCTTTTACCTACAGAAAAGAAGACAAAGTTTTAAATTGGTCTTTGTCTTTGAAGTTTTCCTTTTTTTTTTTTTTTTCAGGAACGGCTTGATCTATATCTTATACGCTCATGTATCAGTTGAAAAATCAGAGAAAATAAATTGGAAGAGTATATCATTTTTTGTATTTGAATCAACACATCTCACGCTAGATTTCATATCTCACGCAGATAGCATTGCCCTCTGCATATTTTCCCTCCAGTTTGAAATTGTCAAAGGAAAGATGTAAATGTGAAAGGTAATGGATGTTGGAGAAAGATTATTAGGATAGCTGTCAGATGTTCTGGATACCCTATCTGTTTTGCTGGAATATATACAAATTTACCTTTCGACTAAGTGTGCAGAAAAGTGTGTGACATCCATCAGTATTTTGAGAACTGAAACATTAAAAACAAGTTTAAACTATTTTTTAAAAACCCTGGTCCAACTTTGTTTGTTTATATTGTCATTGTGGGAAATAATAGATATTGGTAAAAGAGAAACAACTGCTTGGCCGTCAGATGTAAGGTCTCAAACCTTACTGCATGACAGTGACGTTGCCACATACATTTTGGTGAGGCATATGGTTTGGTATTTAAATAACCTATAGTAGATAAACAGTTTCTAAGGGGCAGAATCAATTTCAGTAATGTAACTACATTAATGATCCTGAAAAGATCCACGACTCACCAGGTGTTAGGGCTGGAGGAAACTTCAGAGTAAATCTGATTTAATCTCTTTTTTACAGATGAACTGAGGTTCAGAGAGCGGGAGAATGAATTGTCCAGGATCAACATAGCTAATCAGGGACCGAGTGAGGGGCAGAGTCCAGTTTTTTAAATCCGAATACTATGCTCCATCACCAGTTGGCCCTCTAGATTTAAACACTTCAGCATTTTCAGCATCTAAGGCTGTATTTTAAAGTTGTAGTGGGCATTCTGAAAGACTTCTTTGTGGCTTAAAAGTAAGTAAAAGTACCTGCATTTTGCTTGTGAAATATGGAAACATTTTGACGGCTGTGTCACTTTGGAAACAAACATTATCACCTTGGATGAACTGGTAGGGAGTAATTTAGATAAAAATGATGAGCTGAAGGGGGAATGGGAGATTGTAAGGAGGCAGCCAGTGTTTGTAAGTACAGACCCACCACCTGTGACTTGGAAGTGAACGCGCAGAGAGGGTGCATGCAATCTGAAATGTGTCTCTCACTCATCAATCAGTGTTTATCAGAATTGGAGGTCTTAGTAAGTGAACTGAATGCTTTCAATCCAGGCATGTCAGTAATTGCCATCGACCAAGCGTTCCGTCACACCTGCCTGCTTTTCTTTCTTTTTCTCTTTACTTCATTACATATTGATTGACTTCTTGGGTTTACAAGTTCATAAATCACCTTCTTTTAAGAGGTTTTTTGGCTTTTGTCTGTGTAGACTGAGAGTACTGGAAAAGATGGATACTCGAATCAACAGTAACAAAGAACTTCATCTTCCCTCCTTCAGCTTCATATGCGAGAAGAGTGAAGCATCAAAAGACAGTGTCATTATGATGAAACAGATTTAAAAGCAGTGCAAACACCTTATAAAAACCTAGGGCATTAGCAGCCAGCTCTCCTCGATTTGATGGAAGCTCTTGCCTTGCAGGGGAGTCATTGGAGAGGGCTGGAGAGACTTTACAACCAGGAAGAGCTTTTAATATTCATTACATAATGACTTGCCACCCTTGCAAATTGCAACAGATTATTACCCAGTTGCAAATCTATAATCCTGATACAGAATAGAATAGATTCTCATCTGTCTTGCAGGGTTACATTTTATATTGCCTGCAGAATGATAGATGAGTTGGGAGTTGGTATCTGTGATCTCTTCTGCTCCTAAAATTTTCTGAACACGGAAATCTTAGGAAATGAAGTTTTGTTATCATTATTTTCATGAAAAAGTTCATTGTTTTCTCTGCTATAGACATTCTAAATTCCTGGTTCCTGATACGTTCATTTCTTACCTTTTTGGGATACAGACTGATACATAAACTCTATTTTTAGTATCTGAGTGTTTTTGGTTTTAATATAAACCAGTCGTATAACATTTTAAATTCTTGTTTTATAGATGAATACTAAAACATTTGTTTTTTTTTCCTGTTTACAGAGAAGGCTTTGTATATGAACACTGAAGGGATGGTTTTCTATTTTTAACATCTAAGCATTTTTTATTATAATATAAACCAGTTATATGATCCTTTTTCTGGCAAGGCCTATGCATTTATACAATATTAATGCCCATTGTCCTCTTAAATAACAGGGAAGTCAACTTTGTAGGCTGGTAAATCTAGTATTAGCAACAAAAATCATATTCTAGGCAGTTTTTAACAGTTGATTTAATTTGGAGATATTCAGTCATTTCTTTCTGAATTAATTTAATTTCTGACAGCCAGTTTAATACATCAAAAGGGAAAAAGAAAGAAAAACTGCATTTGAGGATGTCTGTAATTAATAGAGCTGACTTCTGAAGAACTCCAGACTGCTAAACTCTTACATGTGAGAAGTGGCTGATTCTGAAGGGACAGTGCTTTGAAAGAACAAAACAATTGAAGCTTGAGGAGAGAGTCTCTGAACCAATTTCCACTCTGGTGATTCAGAGCCATTGCTTACATGTTTCTCTGTGAGGATGAGGCAGGAGGAGGACAGGAACAGCTCTGGGAGTAACTGTCATTTCTCAACAGAGTTTGCAAACAGAATTTACAGGCATAAGTGTGTCTTTTGCACGAGTTTAGCAAAGTGACATTAACTTTCACAATGTTGCTACAGAAAGTCAAATCAAACAAAGTGATGTGATAAAGATAGCCATGTTTATGTGAATCACTCAATTTCTACAGTACATGTGGTGTTTTCTTGAGACAGTTTTAGTAAACACACACATCTAGAAAAATTCCCTTTAAACTACAATCTAAAAAACCCAAATGAAATATATTTCAAGTTCTTTATAGCAGTAAGCATCAGTGTTCATTGGGAGCCAGTACTTTGCTAAGTACTGCATGGATATAGTCTCATGTAAGCTTCCTCATCTCCGGCTTCTAACGCAGGTGCAGGTGAGCATCCTGAACTTGAGTGAGGCTCAAAACTTGCTGACAGCTGCACCCACAATAAGGAACGGAACCCCCAAGTATGTTGGAGATTACAGTTTTCCTTTAACAGCTGTGGTGTGTGTCATGTTTCACTAATTGAATTCATCCAGTGATTTGTCTTAATTTCTTTAGGAACATTTAGAATGTTACATTTAGACGGAAAAGCAGATGCTTAGTTCTTAAAAACAATGAAAATTAGTTGATGAAATTGTTGAACTAAAATTACCTCCTGATGATCTGATTGTAGATTTTCCACAACCAGCTATTTTTCCTAACCTCTATTTTCCTTATCTCTTACTTCTCCAGTAATGTGCTTGAGGAATTCATATTTATTTTAGTATTAATTGAAGGAGAAATCTAACTTTAAAAAGATAAATCTGCTGGGTTAAGGCCCACAAATTATATATAGTAATTGTAAATTACTTCTTTTTTCATTTATTTATTGAATAAATAAGAAATGAGTGCCTACTGTTTGCCTGCCCTTTTGAAACAGTGAGAGACGAAGACACGCACAGTTCTGCCCTCATGAAACTTATGTTTTTTGGGAAGGATAGCTAATAGACAAGATCTGATTAGCTTTTATCCACTTTCGAATTATCTGTGACCTAGAAAGACCTTATGAACAAACTGATGTGTTGAAATACTATTGGTTTACTTTGAAAACTGTATGTGTCTCCTATTTTCCTCTAACAAAATTTATAATTCCACACAATAACTCACCGGTTACTTTTAAAAATGCGATTCATTTATCTGGGGTTATATATTATTCCAATTTCAACAGTTATGCTTTATGAAATATCAAGGCGCTAAGGCCCCACGGCCTGATCAAATGTGTAAATGGATTAGAAGCCACTTGGCTGGGTGGAGCTTCTGGAGAGGCCCCAGGGAGACAAGAACCAAGTTTGCCGGTGGGAGTGTATGTGTGTGTGGGGGGAGATAAAGAAAATAAATGTAACAGCTTTGCCACAGACCATTTTTTTTTGTACAACCCTTGGCACCAAGAGCTCTCCCTACTAATTGTGTATCTGTGTCAGTGTTGGGTAAGTGAAATGGAATCAGACTGAAATTGTGTAGGTTCAGCTGCTGTGGTGACCATCTCAATCATACTAGCCAACTGTGTTGCCCTCAAATCACATAACCAAATGGCAGCATGGCATAGAATGGCATGTTATGACTATTTTTCAAGACTCCTGTGCTTATGGGTGGCTCTTCTTTGAAGTGACCTCAAGGATAGAACAGTCTTCCTCTAAAGCATGCCACCTGAACACCTCAACGAATTTACTTGGCCACAAGCACTGCATCGGGACTGTGTATCATTTCCTTTTCTTCCTGCTGATGTTTCTCGACTCTCCCCACTTTAGTCTCTAACAGTCATGGGCTAAGGTGAAAGCTGTTTCCTAAGCTGTGGTTCCCAAACCTGGCTGTGCCTTAGGATCAGGGGAACTGTAATATACAGATTCCTAGGTCCTCTTGACTTAGGCCACTTACTTGGCAAAGAAGAAGCAAGTAAATGCTGGCAAACCTTCCTCCAGGAGCAATCTATAGTAATTCTCTCTGAAATCTACACCATGAATCCGCTGGCAAGACATCTCTTCCCCAGCCCCCTTCTGCCCTCCTGTCCTATAGAACTTCAGGTAGGGAGGCGTAAACAATAATGCATGTTGCTTTTTCCAGGGACTTGACAGTCACTCTGAGATCAGCCGTCAAGCCTAAGTACCTCCAGCTCCTTCTGTAATTATTGCCTTTTCTTCCACTGGTGCCTGTTTGCCTGAATCAAGCAGTGTTTTGCAGGAACCTGGGAGCAGCCTTGCAGTGTTTCTTTTCTTCTCTGTAGGCAGTGTGAGGAGGCTCTGGGCAGGACCATCACAAGTTTGGCCAAGTTTCGTGTTGCAGTGTTGAAACTAGTTCTCCCTGTACCCTGTTGCCGAGTGGATCTGGGTGATACATGCACTCCCAGGGAGCAAAAATGGTCCATCACAGGAGAATAGGGCTGTATTCCTATGTATCCCCTGGACAGCATCTGTTTCCCTGACTCCTACTAAAGCAATTTAGATTTGGCCCTTACTCTTTTTTCAGGTGGTCTTGTTAGCTGATCTGTCTTTTCCTTGGTATATTTAAATATGTCATGCAAAATACTAACTTCACAGCTGACAGCATTTTCCTTTATTCTTATTGGTACTTCCTGCTTATTTCCTTGCTTTCTGCTCTGAGTTTTTCCTCCTTGGAATGGGACTCATTTGCCAAGGGCACCTAGGACATATTTATTGGCTCTTTTGAAAGGAAACCAACTGGAAAGCTTAAGGATAATTATTCAGTACTTGGGATTTATAGAGACTATTACTTCACAGTAACTGAGGTTTCTTTTAATGCAAAGTAATTCTGTTCTTAGACCAAATTGTGACCATGATTTACCCATATTTTTCCTCCCAGTTCTTTTTTAAGAGGCAAGTCTTAAGAAAGTCAGCCTTTGTGAAGAATTTGTTTACTGTGGAGATGTCCAAGGTAGTGGTCCAGGCTGACAGGAGATTCACTGAATTATAGAATCTCAAGTTGGAAGAGATTTAGAAAAGATTCCCAGTCTTCTTCTACTAGTTTTTTTTTTTTTTAAGATTTTATTTATTTATTTATTTATTTATTTATTTATTTATTTATTTATTTATTTATTTATTTATTTATGAGAGAGAGAGAGAGAGAGTGCACAAGCAGGAGCAGTAGCAGAGAGAGAAGGAGAAGCAAGCTTCTTGCTCAGCAGGAGCCCAATAAGGAGCTCAATCCCAAGACACCAAGATCATGACCTGAGCCAAAGGCAGACACTTAACCTACAGAGCCACCCAGGTGCCCCAGATTCCCTGTCTTCTGCTATTGATGAAATTTGGACTGAAAAGATCACATTGCAAATTCCTAGGTCACTCTCAGATTTAATTCATTTGGGTTGGATACTTGAACTAATTCAAATCAGGTATTAGTAATTCTTTAACCTTTAAAGCAATGACATCCTATCTTGACATTAAAATCCTCCATGGAAGCTGCAGATTTGAAAAAGATAAAAACGAAGCTTCTCCAGTTGCGGGGGGGGGGGGGGGGGGGCGGAGGGAAGGGCTCTATACTGTTGTAGGCTTTGGGTTAATAAGAGTTCTTACATTATCACCTTGTCCTTTCTATCTGGTATATCACGCTTCTTCTTCCTCTTTTGTTTTTCTTTTGTTTTGTTTTCTTTTCTTTTTTTTGAATATTTTATTTATTTGAGAGAGAGAGAGAGAGCATGAGCTGGAGAGGGGCAGAGGGAGAGGGATGAGCAAACTCCCTGCCGAATGGGGAGCTCTATGTGGGGCTCAATCCCAGGATTCGAGATCATGACCTGAGCTGACGTCAAATTCTTAACCAACTGAGCCACCCAACAGCCCCTGGTATACCAAGCTTCTTAGCAAGAGATGGAAAGTACAGGCAAAATACAAATCCAGTGACTCTGCCTTCTCTGTCATCTCTTAAAGCTATACTGCACTGTCCACACCAAGGGACCTAGTCTTCACATCCAATTGTGGGCAATGAGGCAAGATTAAAGAAATGTTGATATCCTGAGAAATCTCACAGAAGGATCCAAGAGTCTGAGTTTTATTTTATTTGCCAGATTGCTACTAAGATAAAACATTATATCAATGCATTTTAGAAAGATATTTAAGGACAAAATGCAGAAAGAGAAATTTCAAACAATTAAGTTCCTGATGGCTGGAAATATTAACCCTTGCCACTGAGCATTTGAGAAAAATAAGGCATTCCTATATTTAAAAATTCATATGTAAAAAAATTTAAGCTATTATGCAAAGAGGAGCCTTAGGCAAACTCGAAACCAGTATTAGATGCCAGGCTAGAAGGCAGAGAACTGCTTGAGATTCTGGGGCTAAGGGAAGCATTTTATGACATGTTACTGTATTGAAATTTTGTAGGAACTTACCCAGTTTCTTGGCATATGCAGAGAACCAGGGAGAGGTGGAAGGAAGGTTGGCATTTGAAAACTTTATTGGCAACTATCTTGTATTATTAGAAAAATAAGCAGTTGGCTGCACAATATCACTGGGCAAGACTCAAGAATCCACATGTTATAGACACAAAGCTATGGCCCCTTTTGCATTTATAGGTGCCATGGCTATAGTTAACCCTGGCCAAAGCCCCATCAACAACATTGGAGATCTCTTGTTTTCTCGTCCTCCAGACCAGGATGGGTCCCTCGCTGTCTCCTTTCACAGGGTCCTCCAAGGGATTGTAGCCATGATCCTGACTCTACTTAACTAAATCCTTACATCATTTTTAATTTTAGGGTGTTCTTTGGTAAATTTTATTTAATTATTTGGATAATTTTTAATTTTAGGATTTTTTAAAATAAAAATTTCTCATTAGCTTTATAAACACCTTGTGGGCAGATACAATGTTTGTCTTTTTCATTAGTGGATTCCTACTGTCTAGCACAGTTCCTTCCATAAAGTAGGGGCTTAATTAAAACACATTTTGAAGGAAGGAGAAGAAAGGAAGAAAGGAAGAAAAGGAAGGCAGGCTGGCCGAAACAATCAGGTTTTTACATGTTTATCAGTCAAGAGGAGCTATTGTGGGCACGTTGGATATTAAGGAGGACATTTAGTGCAGTAATTAAATACATGCTGCCCTGGGTTGAGTCTGGCCTTGTAATACGCCAACTCCTGGGAGATTGGGAATTTGCTTAACATTTCTGTGCCTTAATGCCCTTCTCTGTAAACAGATGATAATAATAGCACTTACCTTTTAGAATTTTATGACTATGAGTTAGGCATCTGAGACACAATGGATGTTCAACATGTGAAAAGAGGGGAAAGTATGAGTGAACTTCCTCTAAGACTATGTAAAGGTGAAATTTTGCTGCCGTATATATTTCACAGTGTCACCAATTAGAAGCAAGGCCTCTACCATGACAAAGATACCAGGAGTGGATAAAACCAGAGAAACATGCATTGTCCAAGTAATTAAAATGTAGAGATGACATCTACCCCATTACAGCAGAGAAAATCAAGTAAAAATAGAAAGTATTTGAGCTCTGATGCAAATACTGTTGTCAAACACTGATCTAAAAAATACAGTAATCTATCATTCTCTTCTGAATATTGATGCGTGATAATGGATACATTTTGTTGTTGAGCCTAAAAGACACAGCTAAATGTTGATAGTTTTGTTTCACCTTTTCCCATTCTACTTTGAAAAGCTTTGGCATCCATTTGCTGTCACAGCAGATCTTTTATGGAGCAGAGCACTTGCTAGGGAGAGTGTACATTTAATTCACAAATACCGTTAAAATTCTTATGGTATCCCTTAGCTCAGAGGGAATCCTTTAAATTTTTGGAATTTATAGTCAAGGCATTTACAAATGAGCAAGATATTAAATCACTCTTTGGAAGCTTTATATAAAGCATTTGGGGTCATAAGATAAAAGATGTCTACATTTAAGGTTGTTAATATTATAAACAAATGAGGAGATAAAGAAAAAGGAATGAAGAATAAGAAAACTCAGTGCAAAATAAAAAAAAAAAAACACACACACAAGCAAAAAAACAACAACCTGGGCATAATTTGACATGAGTAAATTAGGTCTTTTCTAAATGCAAGGTACTGTGGTTCTATTCAGGCTAATAGTAATTTAAGTGCATATATTACCATTAACATTTACTGTGGATTTCTTGTGGACCCCAGGATGCTCTGTGCAAAGCACTTTTACATGTATTGTGCCACGATCATCAGAATTCTCTGAACTAGGTATTATTTTGCCTGTTTTATGGTGGAGAAACAGATTTAGAGACATCACTTAATTTGTCTGGTATTATAAAGTCAATAAATTGTGAAGCAGGATTGGAACCCAGATCTGCCATGATCCCAGTGCTATACTCTTGACTGTAATTAAGCTGTAAATCATATAGTCAGCCTTCGGACAATTTGGATTCCTTGCAACACTAGCTACAGGTCCTAAGTTGGTAAGTTTGCTAGTCTACTTTACTGATTGAGAATTCTAGAAGTTGGTAGCTTGCTTTTGCCATTTTGATGATGGAGAGAGATTCATGAAAATCTTGTGCCCAAGCTGAAAAGTTGTAACTTCTGAGACTGACAATACTAACTATTCCACAGGTTGAGGCTTGCTGGGGAGAACAGCTAAGGTGAAGCTAACTCGGAAATGCATAGAAACCTGACGTGCGTAGGACTGTTTTGCCCCCTTGCAAAAAGCAGAGATACTGGTTTTCATAGTGCTTGCGATTGCAGCTCAGGTCTTGTTATAAAGTGTACATTTAAAGCTTTGCAGTGGTACCAGGCATTTTCAGGCTGCATTTGAAAATAGCTATAGGAGGGGCAACTTTAACATTTCCCCAGGGAAGTGGACTGGAAAATTTCTGGAGAGTGAACTGTAGGGAACAGTCTTGAATTGGTCTCTTGAGTTGGTCCTAATTACCTAATGGGTTTTCCATCTCTTTTTAAATTTTAGGAAGGAAAAAAATTCCCTTTAAAAAATAACAACAAGAAAATGAAACCTACAACCTCTTCTAAGGACTGTAACTCTCCTTAGGACTGTAACCTTCTACCCTCCTGTCTAGGCTTTGAAGGATGGGTGTGTGCAGGGATAGAGACAACTGAGGAGAGACA